>NW_021823513.1:0-39118 GCF_901001165.1 Salmo trutta | reverse complement strand
AGGAGATTTAGAGTAGACATGGAGTAGACAGAGTAGACAGAGTAGACATGGAGGAGACATTAGGAGACTCAGAGGAGACATGGAAGAGACATGGAGGAGACATGGAGGAGACTCAGAGGGACGTGAATATGTAGGGGCACGTGAATATGTAGGGACACGTGAATATGTAGGGACGTGAATATGTAGGGACACGTGAATATGTAGGGACACGTGAATATGTAGGGACATGTGAATATGTAGGGATGTGAATATGTAGGGATGTGAATATGTAGGGACATGTGAATATGTAGGGACGTGAATATGTAGGGACATGTGAATATGTAGGGACATGTGAATATGTAGGGACATGTGCATATGTAGGGACATGTGAATATGTAGGGACATGTGAATTGCTATTATCCAATGGTTCGTCTAGATACTGTATGTAAAATATAGTGAATATAAATATTGACACCAACCTGGGCTTGAATGAGGCCACACCAGTAGGGCACATTTTCATGTTGACGCCGATGAATTTGGTAAATATTTAGCAAACCAAACATGTTTTGCGTTTTAATAATCCATTTGTAAATACTGATCTGACCTTGCTTTTGTAATCAGGAATACGTTGTAGAAACTCATTACAATCAATTCCCTTCTGACAGTACTCAAACATCACAGTCAGGTAGAGTGTTAAATGAACAGGACAGATCGCTGTTTCAGGTGCAGCCGCCACTGAGCCTAATGAGACTTTATTTTAAATGACTCAGTAAACTCGTCAAGCTCGTGAATTAATGTAATGAATGCACATCACTATTCATTTATTTATTTATTCTGAAGTGTCCCTGTTGGCGATGAAAATATGAAAATACCCGCGGTGTTAAAACAGTGGTTGGTCTTAAATTGCTGTAACGTCAGGAAGCAAGTTCAGGGAGTGAATCGTTTAATAAATGAAGGAAGCATAATACAAAACAAGAAACACAAACAACGCACAGACAGGAGACTGAAACAGAAACAATAACACCTGGGGAAGGAACCAAAGGGAGCGACATAAATAGAGAAGGTAATCAAGGAGGTGGTGGAGTCCAGGTGAGTCTGATGATGCGCTGGTGCGCGTAACGATGGTGACAGGTGTGCGTCATAGCGAGCAGCCTGGTGACCTAGAGCGCCGGAGAGTATACATGACAGTAATGCAATTACTCATCGTTAAGACACTCACCTTCAGATACTAGTAAATTCATGAAAAATATCGTTATTATATAGAGGGATCATGAAATACAATACGAAACCTTGGTTGAAGTAAAGTTCACTGGAGAAAATGCTCTGTGTAGGAAGAAATATCAACCAGTGCATCTTCTACCTCTTCATACAAATTGGTCTTACAGACTCTGAGGTCACAGGAACAATGTCTTCACTCTGTTGGTCTGAAGTCCCCAGTCTACAGACTCTGAGGTCACAGGAACAATGTCTTCACTCTGTTGGCCTGAAGTCCCCAGTCTACAGACTCTGAGGTCACAGGAACAATGTCTTCACTATGTTGGCCTGAAGTCCCCAGTCTACAGACTCTGAGGTCACAGGAACAATGTCTTCACTCTGTTTGTCTGAAGACCCCAGTCTACAGACTCTGAGGTCACAGGAACAATGTCTTCACTCTGTTGGTCTGAAGTCCCCAGTCTACAGACTCTGAGGTCACAGGAACAATGTCTTCACTATGTTGGCCTGAAGTCCCCAGTCTACAGACTCTGAGGTCACAGGAACAATGTCTTCACTCTGTTGGCCTGAAGTCCCCAGTCTACAGACTCTGAGGTCACAGGAACAATGTCTTCACTATGTTGGTCTGAAGTCCCCAGTCTACAGACTCTGAGATCACAGGAACAATGTCTTCACTCTGTTGGCCTGAAGTCCCCAGTCTACAGACTCTGAGGTCACAGGAACAATGTCTTCACTCTGTTGGCCTGAAGTCCCCAGTCTACAGACTCTGAGGTCACAGGAACAATGTCTTCACTATGTTGGTCTGAAGTCCCCAGTCTACAGACTCTGAGGTCACAGGAACAATGTCTTCACTCTGTTGGCCTGAAGTCCCCAGTCTACAGACTCTGAGGTCACAGGAACAATGTCTTCACTCTGTTGGCCTGAAGTCCCCAGTCTACAGACGAGATCCTTTTCCTTTGACCATCAAAGGTTGTCTGAACATTGTCTGAACTCTGTCTGAACACTATCTGATGTCCATGGCCTGTGGCTGAACCACTCAAAGAGACCAATGAGCAGCAGACCTCTCTTCTTCACCATGGCCTGTGGCTGAAAGGTCCGAACTGAGTAAAGGTTCATGGGAGAGAAATCCTTTCGTACCGCTGTTCTCCAACTACGACCCCTGAACTCCCGTCAGACATTGATGATTAAATATTCTCTTCTGTCTTCCTTTTTAAAAATGGTATAATACGTTTATTTTTTTATTTTTTATAATATGTTTATTATTTTATTTTTTATAATACGTTTATTTTTTTATTTTTTATGTTTATTATTTTCCAATAGAAAAATTAGACAAAACTACAAACATTGACGTTCATTGTAGTGTTGACTGGGATGGCAAATTTAGAGGACAAAACAAAACTTAACTCACATAAAATAAAAAAATAAATCCTATTAGGTGGTACATATTATAAGAAGACAGCATATAGTCATTACAAGCAGTGTAGTTAAACCCAAAATAAATATTGAGTGGAGTACAGCACAGAGTAGCAGCAGATCATCAACCCAGTTATGAAGCAGGACTAGACCATTTATCCAGTATCGGCTGCCATATTATGTAAAACATTGGACTTCTATTGGAGGTATTGTATAGAATCTTTTCCATATGTATTACATTCCCTAAATCCTGTAACCACATTTCAAAGGTAGGTACAGTCTCCAATTTACAAAATGGCAATATGAGCCTTTTGGCTAATATTGTACAAAGAGAGACAGCCTTCCCTTCCTGGTAATTCCCATTAATTGTACCGAACAGAGCGATCAATGAGTCTGGGGTTATAACTCTATCAAAGGCTTTCAATAAGTCATCAGAAATGAGATCCCAGTAAGTATGTAACTTAGGACATGTCCAGAATAAGTGAGTCAACGTCCCCTCATCCTGCTCTCACCTCTCACACAGTGGTGAGGTGTCTGGGAATATTTTATGCAGTTTAACCTTTGAGTCATGTCTCACCTTAAACTGTACAAGCTTGTGTCTGGCATTCACTGAACTGTGGTTTATATTCCTGGGAGCTTCTACCCAGTCCTCTGAGATTTCTGAAACAAGTTCCTGCTCCCAAGCCCTTTTAATGTCTGTGGATACCTCTATGTGGACCTGTAGCACATCATGCAGTCTAGAGACCGACCCTTTTGAATGGGGTTTGACAAGGATCAGGCTATCTAATGTCTAGTGACGTCTAGTGAGGACCTGCCTTACAAACAGGCCTACAAGCCCTCAGTCCAGCCTCTCTCAGCCTATTGCGGACAGTCTGAGCACTGATGGAGGGATTGTGCGTTCCTGGTGTAACTCGGGCAGTTGTTGTTGCCATCCTGTACCTGTCCCGCAGGTGTGATGTTCGGATGTACCGATCCTGTGCAGGTGTTGTTACACGTGGTCTGCTGCTGCGAGGACGATCAGCTGTCCGTCCTGTCTCCCTGTAGCGCTGTCTTAGGCGTCTCACAGTACGGACATTGCAATTTATTGCCCTGGCCACATCTGCAGTCCTCATGCCTCCTTGCAACATGCCGAAGGCATGTTCACGCAGATGAGCAGGGACCCTGGGCATCTTTCTTTTGGTGTTTTTCAGAGTCAGTAGAAAGGCCTCTTTAGTATCCTAAGTTTTCATAACTGTGACCTTAATTGCCTACTGTCTGTAAGCTTTTAGTGTCTTAACGACCATTCCACAGGTGCATGTTCATTAATTGTTTATGGTTCATTGAACAACCATGGGAAATGAAGAGTTTAAAACCCCTTACAATGAAGATCTGTGAAGTTATTTGGATTTTTACGAAATGTCTTTGAAAGACAGGGTCCTGAAAAAGGGGCCTTCCTTTTTTTTTGCTGAGTTTATATTCTTTCAATCGGTTTGCCAATATCTTTTTCAACACCTTATTTTCTATACGGAGCTACGGCCCGGGGCGATAAGACGACATCTCCATGGAATCTCTATCTTTTATCAGGATCAGTGCTACTGTAGCCTGATACATTGTTTGTGATAGTTTGGCATTTTCTTTGGAATGTTTAAACATTCGCAATAGAAGTGGAGCTAGACTGGCACAGTACTTCTTATGGAATTATATTACATATCCATCAGGGACAGAGGCTTTGCTGTTTGGAAATTGTGCTATCAATGCAGTAATCTCCTCTGAAGTTATCCCGGCATCGAGTGCAGCCGCTGCCCCCTTGTCTCGTTTAGGAAGTTCACATTCAGTGAGAAGCGTTTCATAGTTAGTGGATCAGTAGCATCACATTTCGATTGATATACAGTAGAGTGATATACAGTAGAGCGAGATACAGAAGAGTGATATACAGTAGAGTAATATACAGTAGATTGATCTACAGTAGAGTGAGATACAGTAGAGCGATATACAGTAGAGTGATATACAGTAGATTGATCTACAGTAGATTGATATACAGTAGATTGATATACAGTACAGTGAGATACAGTAGATTGATATACAGTAGAGTGAGATACAGTAGATTGATATACAGTAGATTGATCTACAATAGATTGATATACAGTAGAGTGAGATACAGTAGATTGATATACAGTAGAGTGAGATACAGTAGATTGATATACAGTAGATTGATATACAGTAGATTGATATACAGTAGAGTGAGATACAGTAGGTTGATATACAGTAGATTGATATACAGTAGATTGATATACAGTATATTGATATACAGTAGATTGATATACAGTAGAGTGAAATACAGTAGAGTGAGATCCAGTAGAGTGAGGTATAGTAGAGTGAGGTATAGTCGAGTGAGATATAGTAGAGTGAGATACAGTAGATTGATATACAGTAGAGTGAGATACTGTAGGTTGATATACAGCAGAGTGAGGTATAGTAGAGTGAGATATAGTAGAGTAAGATACAGTAGAGTGAGATACAGTAGAGTGAGATATAGTAGAGTGAGATATAGTCGAGTGAGATATAGTAGAGTGAGATACAGTAGAGTGAGATATAGTAGAGTGAGATACAGTAGAGTGAGGTATAGTAGAGTGAGATAGTCTATTGATGTACAGTAGAGTGACATACAGTAGAGTGAGATACAGTAGAGTGAGATATAGTAGAGTGAGATATAGTAGAGTGAGATATAGTACAGTGAGATATAGTAGAGTGAGATATAGTACAGTGAGATATAGTAGAGTGAGATATAGTAGATTGAGATACAGTAGAGTGAGGTATAGTAGAGTGAGATATAGTAGAGTGAGATATAGTAGAGGGAGATATAGTAGAGTGAGATATAGTAGAGTGAGATATAGTAGATTGAGATACAGTAGAGTGAGATATATTAGAGTGACATACAGTAGAGTGATATACAGTAGAGTGAGATAGTCTATTGATATACAGTCGAGTGATATACAGTAGAGTGATATACAGTAGAGTGAGATATAGTAGATTGAGATACAGTAGAGTGAGATATAGTAGAGTGAGATACAGTAGAGTGAGATATAGTAGAGTGAGATAGTCTATTGATATACAGTAGAGTGATATACAGTAGAGTGATATACAGTAGAGTGAGATATAGTAGATTGATATACAGTAGAGTGATATACAGTAGAGTGAGATACAGTAGCTCTGAGTAAAAGCTTTCATTAATATCCTGGGGATCTGTTACTATTTTACGAATCTGGTCTTTTATTTATGAATATCTCTAGATGGCTGTACATGCCTTAGCTCTCTTGCTAATAATTTATGTGGTTTTGTCACTGGTGTAGAGAGGAGTAGGCAGGAGGCAGTACTGAACTACTGAATTTATTTAACCTGTTACATCTAGGGGGCAGTAATTTCACGGCTGGATAAAAAACGTACCCGATTTAATCTGATTATTAGTCCTGCCCAGAAACTGGAATATGCATATAATTATTAGCTTTGGAGAGAAAACACTCCAAAGTTTCTGAAACTGTTTGAATGGTGTCTGTGAGTATAACAGAACTCCTATGGCAGGCAAAAACCTGAGATGCTTCTGTTCAGGAAGTACCCTGTCTGAACATTTCTTGCCCTTCTTTATTATCTCTGTCGTTTACAAAGGATCTCTGCTCTTACGTGACACTTCTCACGTCAACAATGGAGTCTCACAGCCCGGGAAAAACAGGAATGATGTCATTCAAAGCCCTGGCTGAAGCACACGAGAGCAAATGCTGAGTGGTCAGTCAATGGACTAAGCCTTAGGCGCGTGACACGCCCCGCCCCCGGCTTTTGTTTTTTTCCTCAGTTTACAGACAGGCAGATTCCCGGTCGGAATATTATCGCTTCTCTACGAGATAAATTGCATAAATATTGGTTTTAAACAGCGGTTGACATGCTTCGAAGTACGGTAATGGAATATTTCGAAATTTTTTGTCATATTTTGCGTCATGCTCGTGGCCGAGATTTAGCGTTGGGATAGTGTCTAGAACGCACGAACAAAACGTCGCTGTTTGGATATAACGATGGATTATTTGGGACCAAACCTACATTTGTTATTGAAGTAGAAGTCCTGGCAGTGTATTCTGATGAAGAACAAGCAAGGTAAGAACATTTTTCTTATAGGAAATGTGATTTTGGTGAAGGCTACACTGGGTGGGTGTCTAAATAGCTAGCCCTGTAACGCCGGGCTATGTACTTACATTATTGCAAAATGTGCTTCATCCGAAAAGCTATTTTAAAATCGGACATATCGAGTGCATAGAGGAGTTCTGTATCTATAATTCTTAAAATAATTGTTATGCTTTTTGTGAACGTTTATCGTGAGTAATTTAGTAAAATCACCGGAAGTGTTCGTTGGGAATGCTAGTTCTGAACGTCACATGCTAATGTAAAAAGCTGGTTTTTGATATAAATATGAACTTGATTGAACAGACATGCATGTATTGTATAACACAATGTCCTAGGTGTGTCATCTGATGAAGATCATCAAAGGTTAGTGCTGCATTTAGATATGGTTTGGGTTTATGTGACATGATATGCTAGCTTGAAAAATGGCTGTGTGATTATTCCTGGCTGGGTACTCTGCTGACATAATCTAATGTTTTGCTTTCGCTGTAAAGCCTTTTTGAAATCGGACAGTTTGGTTAGATAAAGGAGAGTCTTGTCTTTAAATAGCTGTAACATAGTCATATGTTTGAAAAGTGTAAGTTTTCGGATTTAGAGGAGTTTGAATTTCGCGCCCCGCCCATCATTGGATATTGGAGCAGACGTTCCGCTAGCGGAACGTGTAGATGTAAGAAGTTAAGCACCATAGATCACTCACGCAAGATGGCGCCGACAGAGATGGTCGCCTCGCTTTGAGTCCTAAGGAAACTATATAGTTTTTTTTTTTTTTTACGGATTATTTCTTACATTGTTAGCCCAGAAAATCTTAAGTGTTATTACATACAGCCTGGAAGAATTATTTGATATAAGAGCAACGTCAACTTACCAACATTACGACCAGGAATACGACTTTCCCGAAGCGGATCCTTAATCTGGACCACCACCCAGGACATTGGATCTAATTCCAGAGGCCGACCCAAAACAACGTCGCTGCAGAAGGGGTGGATGGAGCGGCCTTCTGGTCAGACTTCGGAGGCGTGCACACCACCCACCACTTCCGAGTATATTACTCGCCAATGTCCAGTCTCTAGACAACAAGGTGGACGAAATTAGGGCAAGGGTTGCCTTCCAGAGAGACATCAGAGATTGTAACATTCTCTGTTTCACAGAAACATGGCTATCTTGGGGTATGTTGTCGGAGTTGGTACAGCCACCGGGTTTCTTCATGCATCGCGCAGTCAGAAATTAACATCTCTCTAGGAAGAAGAAGGGCGGAGGTGTATGCTTCATGGTTAACGACTCATGGTCTAATTTTAACAACATACAGGAACTCAAGTCCTTTTGTTCATCTGACCTAGACTTCCTTACAATCCAATGCCGACCACAAAGAGAATTCTCTTTAATTATAGTCACAGCCGTTTCTATCCCCCCCAAGCAGATACCTTGGCAGCCCTCAAGGAACTTCACTGGACTCTATGTAAACTGGAAACCATATATCCTGAGGCTGCGTTTAATGTAGCTGGGGATTTTAACAAAGCTAATTTAACAACAAGGCTACCTAAATTCTATCAGCACAGTGACTGTAGCATGCGCGCGGGCAATACACTGGACCACTGCTACTCTAACTTCTGTGATGCATACAAGGCCCTCCCTCCCCCGCCCTCCCTTCGGCAAATCCGACCACGACTCCATTTTGTTCCAACCATCGTACAGGCAGAAACTCAACCAGGATGTACCCGTGACTAGAACCATTCAACGCTGGTCTGACTATTCGAAATCCATGCTTCAAGATTGTTTTGATCATGTGGGATGGGAAATGTTCCGGGAAGCCTCAGAGACTGACATCGATTTATATGCTGACTTGTTGAGTGAGTTAATAAGGAAGTGCATTGGAGATGTTGTACCCACTGTGACTATTAAAACCTACCCTAACCAGAAACCGTGGATAGGTGGCAGCATTCGTGCAAAGTGCGAATCACCGCATTCAACCATGGAAAGATGACTAGGAATATGGCCGAATATAAACAGTGTAGTTATTCCCTCCGCAAGGCAATCAAACAATCGAAATGTCGGTATAGGGACAAAGTGGAGTTGCAATTCAACGGCTCAGACACGAGACATATGTGGCAGGGTCTACAGGCAATTACGGACAACAAAAAGAAAGCGAGCCACGTCACAGACACCGACGTCTTGCTTCCAGACAAACTAAACAACTTCTTTGCCAGAAAATGAGGATAATACAGTGCCACTGACGCAGCCCGCTACCATGGACTGTGGGCCTCCCCTCTCCTTCTCTGTGGTCGATGTAAGACATTTAAACTCTCTAGGGTAGGTGGGACGAAATCGAAATCGAAATCGTCCCACCTACTCAAGAGCCAGTGGAATCCCGTGGCGCGTTATTCAAATACCTTAGAAATGCTATTACTTCAATTTCTCAAACATATGACTATTTCACACCATTTTAAAGACAAGACTCTCGTTAATCTAACCACACTGTCCGATTTCAAAAAGGCTTTACAACGAAAGCAAAACATTAGATTATGTCAGCAGAGTACACAGCCAGAAATAATCAGACACCCATATTTCAAGCTAGCATATAATGTCACATAAACCCAAACCACAGCTAAATGCAGCACTAACCTTTGATGATCTTCATCAGATGACAATCCTAGGACATTATGTTATACAATACATGCATGTTTTGTTCAATCAAGTTCATATTTATATCAAAAACCAGCTTTTTACATTAGCATGTGACGTTCAGAACTAGCATACCCACTGCAAACTTCCGGTGAATTTACTAAATTACTCACGATAAACGTTCACAAAAAACATAACAATTATTTAAAGAATTATAGATACAGAACTCCTTTATGCAATCGCTATGTCCGATTTTAAAATAGCTTTTCGGTGAAAGCACATTTTGCAATATTCTGAGTAGATAGCCCAGCCATAACGGGCTAGCTATTTAGACACCCACCAAGTTTAGCCCTCACCAAAGTCAGATTTACTATTAGAAAAGTTTAATTACCTTTGCTGTTCTTTGTCAGAATGCACTCCCAGGACTTCTACTTCAATAACAAATGTTGGTTTGGTTCAAAATAGTCCATAGTTATGTTCAAATATCCTCTGTTTTGTTCGTGCGTTCAAGACACTATCCGAAGGGTAAAGAAGGGTGACGCGCCCGACGCGTTTCGTGGCAAAAAAAATCAAAATATTCCATTACCGTACTTCGAAGCATGTCAACCGCTGTTTAAAATCAATTTTTATGCCATTTTTCTCGTAAAAAAGTGATAATATTCCGACCGGGAAACCCTGTTTTCGTTCAAAGAGAGAGAAAATAAAAACATGGGGTCGCCTCGTGCACGAGCCTCAGTCTCATTGTCCTCTGATAGACCACTTACCAAAGGCGCTAATGTTTTTCAGCCAGGGGCTGCAAAGACATCATTCAGCTTTTTCCCGCCTTCTGAGAGCCTATGGGAGCCGTAGGAAGTGTCACGTTACAGCAGAGATCCTACATTTTCAATAAAGAGAGTCAAGAAGCCCAAGAAATTGTCAGACAGGCCACTTCCTGTAAGGAATCTTCTCAGGTTTTTGCCTGCCATATGAGTTCTGTTATACTCACAGACACCATTCAAACACTTTTAGAAACTTTAGGGTGTTTTCTATCCAAAGCCAATAATTATATGCATATTCCTCCACCTTACCCGCCATCCTAGACCCACTTCAGTGTGCATAACGCCCCAACAGGTCCACAGACGATGCAATCGCCATCACACTGCACACTGCCCTATCCCATCTGGACAAGAGGAATACCTATGTAAGAATGCTGTTCATTGACTGCAGCTCAGCATGCAACACCATAGTACCCTCCAAGCTCATTATTAAGCTTGAGGCCCTGGGTCTCAACCCCGCCCTGTGCAATTGCGTCCTGGACTTTCTGACGGGCGCCCTGAGGTGGTGAAGGTTGGAACAACATCTCTACTTCGCTGATCCTCAACACTGGGGCCCCACAAGGGTGCGTGATCAGCCCCTCTTGTACTCCCTGTTCACCCATGACTGCTTGGTCATGCACGCCTACAACTCAATCATCACGTTTGCAGACGACAAAACAGTAGTGGGCTTGACTACCAACAACGACGAGACGGTCTACAGGGAGGAGGTGAGGGCACTTGGAGTGTCGTGTCAGGTAAACAACCTCACACTCAACGTCAACAAAACAAAGGAGATGATGGTGGGCTTCAGGAAACAGCAGAGGGAGCACCCCCCTATCCACATCGACGGGACAGTAGTGGAGAAGGTGGAAAGTTTTAAGTTCCTCGGCGTACACATCACGGACAAACTGAAATGGTCCACCCACACAGACAGTGTGGTGAAGAAGGCAAAACAGGAGGCGCAGGATGCTCAACCTCAGGAGGCTTAAGAAATTTGGCTTGTCACCTACAACCCTCTCAAACTTTTACATGATGCACAATTGATAACATCCTGTCGGTCTGTATCACAGCCTGATACGGCAACCGCACCAACCTCAACCTCAAGGCTCTCCAGAGGGTGGTGCAGTCTGCACAACGCATCACCAGGGGCAAACTACCTGCCCTACAGGACACCTACAGCACCTGATGTCACAGGAAGGCCAAAAAGATCATCAAGGACAACAACCACCCGAGCCACTGCCTGTTCACCCCGCTACCATCCAGGAGATGAGGTCAGTACAGGTGCTTCAAAGCTGGGACCGAGAGACTGAAAAACAGTTTCAATCTCAAGACTGTTAAACAGTCATCACTGACACAGAGAGGCTGCTGCCTACATACAGACTCAAATCATTAGCAACTTGAATAAATGGATCACTAGCCACTTTAAAAAATGCTAGAAGGCATGTTGCCTTGGCCATGTGTTTTGGGTCATTGTCATGCTGGAATACCCATCCACGACCCATTTTCAATGCCCTGGCTGAGGGAAGGAGGTTCTCACCCAAGATTTGACGGTACATGACCCCGTCCATCGTCCCTTTGATGCTGTGAAGTTGTCCTGTCCCCTTAGCAGAAAGACACCCCCAAAGCATAATGTTTCCACCTCCATGTTTGACGGTGGGGATGGTGTTCTTGGGGTCATAGGCAGCATTCCTCCTCCTCCAAACATGGTGAGTTGAGTTGATGCCAAAGAGCTCCATATTGGTCTCATCTGACCACAACACTTTCACCCAGTTGTCCTCTGAATCATTCAGATGTTCATTGGCAAACTTCAGACGGGCATGTATATGTGCTTTCTTTAGCAGGGGGACCTTGCGGGCGCTACAGGATTTCAGTCCTTCACGGCGTAGTGTGTTACCAATTGTTTTCTTGGTGACTATGGTCCCAGCTGCCTTTAGATCATTGACAAGATCCTCCCGTGTAGTTCTGGGCTGATTCCTCACCGTTCTCATGATCATTACAACTCCACGAGGTGAGATCTTGCATGGAGCCCCAGGCCGAGGGAGATTGACAGTTCTTTTGTGTTTCTTCCATTCGCACCAACTGTTGTCACCTTCTCACCAAGCTGCTTGGCGATGATCTTGTAGCCCATTCCAGCCTTGTGTAGGTCTACAATCTTGTCCCTGACATCCTTGGAGAGCTCTTTGGTCTTGGCCATGGTGGAGAGTTTGGAATCTGATTGATTGATTGCTTCTGTGGACAGGTGTCTTTTATACAGGTAACAAACTGAGATTAAGAGCACTCCCTTTAAGAGTGTGCTCCTAATCTCAGCTCTTTACCTGTATAAAAGACACCTGGGAGCCAGAAATCTTTCTGATTGAGAGGGGGTCAAATACTTATTTCCCACATTAAAATGCAAATCAATTTATAACATTTTTTAAATGAGTTTTCTGATTTTTGTTGTTGTTATTCTGTCTCTCACTGTTCAAATAAACCTACCATTAAAGTTATAGACTGATCATTTCTTTGTCAGTGGGCAAACGTACAAAATCAGCAGGGGATCAAATACTTTTTCCCCTCACTGTATCAGCCAACCTTGTGTCCACTTTTTAGCTTAGATGAGTTTATAGCGGCCAGTAGGTAACTTAGAGTAGGTTCTGTGGGGAGCTCTTGGGAGCTAGCATCTTCAGCTAACTCCTCGTGGGTTCGCGATTTGACATTAGTTTGTTTTCTGTCTTATCCAAATGATCTTGTTTAGCGCCCCCTTCAATGATGCCTTTTAATTTTGTCATATTACCATCAAAATTGAGTGGAGCTCTTACAAAACATGTCTATTCCATAGCACTCTCTCTAGTGCTCCTGATAGGTCCTGGTCAGAGTGCTGTTCTGTGTATAACAGATCCTAGTCAGAGTGCTGTTCTGTGTATAACAGCTTGTTCCTCGTCAGAGTAAATGGTATTTGGGGGCCGCCAGATCAATGAGCCTCTGTGTTTATTTGACATTTTACTGATTGTAATATGGAGTGATCTACTCCATTCCCCCACCAGGACAGTAATATGGAGTGATCTGCTCCGTTCCCCCACCAGGACAGTAATATGGAGTGATCTGCTCCGTTCCGTCACCAGGACAGTAATATGGAGTGGTCTGCTCCGTTCCCCCACCAGGACAGTAATATGGAGTGATCTGCTCCGTTCCCCCACCAGGACAGTAATATGGAGTGATCTGCTCCGTTCCCCCACCAGGACAGTAATATGGAGTGATCTGCTCCGTTCCGTCACCAGGACAGTAATATGGAGTGATCTGCTCCGTTCCCCCACCAGTACAGTAATATGGAGTGATCTGCTCCGTTCCGTCACCAGGACAGTAATATGGAGTGATCTGCTCCGTTCCCCCACCAGGACAGTAATATGGAGTGATCTGCTCCGTTCCCCCACCAGGACAGTAATATGGAGTGATCTGCTCCGTTCCGTCACCAGGACAGTAATATGGAGTGATCTGCTCCGTTCCCCCACCAGGACAGTAATATGGAGTGATCTGCTCCGTTCCGTCACCAGGACAGTAATATGGAGTGATCTGCTCCGTTCCCCCACCAGGACAGTAATATGGAGTGATCTGCTCCGTTCCGTCACCAGGACAGTAATATGGAGTGATCTGCTCCGTTCCCCCACCAGGACAGTAATATGGAGTGATCTGCTCCGTTCCGTCACCAGGACAGTAATATGGAGTGATCTGCTCCGTTCCCCCACCAGGACAGTAATATGGAGTGATCTGCTCCGTCACCAGGACAGTAATATGGAGTGATCTGCTCCGTCCCCCCACCAGGACAGTAATATGGAGTGATCTGCTCCGTTCCCCCACCAGGACAGTAATATGGAGTGATCTGCTCCGTTCCCCCACCAGGACAGTAATATGGAGTGATCTGCTCCGTTCCGTCATCAGGACAGTAATATGGAGTGATCTGCTCCGTTCCCCCACCAGGACAGTAATATGGAGTGATCTACTCCGTTCCCCCACCAGGACAGTAATATGGAGTGATCTACTCCGTTCCCCCACCAGGACAGTAATATGGAGTGATCTACTCCGTTCCCCCACCAGGACAGTAATATGGAGTGATCTGCTCCGTTCCCCCACCAGGACAGTAATATGGAGTGATCTACTCCGTTCCCCCACCAGGACAGTAATATGGAGTGATCTACTCCGTTCCCCCACCAGGACAGTAATATGGAGTGATCTGCTCCGTTCCCCCACCAGGACAGTAATATGGAGTGATCTGCTCCGTTCCCCCACCAGGACAGTAATATGGAGTGATCTGCTCCGTTCCGTCACCAGGACAGTAATATGGAGTGATCTGCTCCGTTCCACCACCAGGACAGTAATATGGAGTGATCTGCTCCGTTCCCCCACCAGGACAGTAATATGGAGTGATCTGCTCCGTTCCCCCACCAGGAAAATAGAACATTTTATTCAGAACGTTCCATTTACTCCCTGTAAAGGTCTATTGAGTGATTTAAATACCACAACTTAGAATAGGACCGTTTAAAGAGGATTATCAACCAGTCAGGAGAAGCTCTCAGGACTTCTATACTCCATTACCTGGCATATTTTCCTTTTTCCAGTTCTGAAAGAGCTGCAGTACACCTAGGCTATAAAATAAGATTGTCATAAAATGGATTTTGTCTGTCTGTGGTCGATGGAACTTTGATCACAAGGATGATACAATATGATAAGATATCCTTGTCTCAAATTGCACCCTATTCCTTATGTAGTGCACTCCTTTTGACCAGGGCCCATATGAAAGTACTGCCCAATTGTAAGTGTGTGTGCTGTTGGCAGGCAAGTCAGGCGCAGGAGATCGAACTTGGTATAAAACGGAGCAGTTTTTAATAAGTGCTTTTGAAAACCAAAATATACAAAATAATACAAGTGGGTACAAAACCCGTCCCAAAACCAGAACATATCTTGCACAATGCTTACAAACAAACAATCACCGACAAGGACAACGAGGGAGAACAGAGGGTTAATACACAACATGTAATGAATGGGATTGGAACCAGGTGTGATACAAGACAAGACAAAACCAAAGGAAAATGAAAAAAGGATCAGCGATGGCTAGAAGGTCGGCGACTTCGACCGCCAAACGCCGCCCGAACAAGGAGAGGGACCAACTTCGGCGGAAGTCGTGACACCAATGTAGGGAATAGGATGCCATTTGGGTCTCAGCCGAGATTATTTGATATGATATGAGGATACAGTGTTGTACAGTACTATACAGTGCTATACAGTACTATACAGTGCTATACAGTGCTATACAGTGCTATACAGTACTATACAGTGCTATACAGTGCTATACAGTACTATACAGTACTATACAGTGCTATACAGTGCTATACAGTACTATACAGTGCTATACAGTGCTATACAGTGCTATACAGTGCTATACAGTACTATACAGTGCTATCCAGTACTATACAGTGTTATATAGTGCTATACAGTGCTATACAGTACTATACAGTGCTATACAGGTCTATACAGTGCTATACAGTGCTATCCAGTGCTGTACAGTACTATACAGTGCTATACAGTACTATACAGTACTATACAGTGCTATACAGTTCTATACAGTGCTATACAGTGCTATACAGTACTATACAGTGCTATCCAGTACTATACAGTACTATACAGTGCTATACAATGCTATACAGTACTATACAGTGTTGTACAATACTATTCAGTACTATACAGTGCTATACAGTGCAATACAGTGTTGTACAGTACTATACAGTACTATACAGTGCTATAAAGTACTATACAGTACTATACAGTGTTGTACAGTACTATACAGTACTGTACAGTGCAATACAGTGTTGTACAGTACTATACAGTGCTATACAGTACTATACAGTACTATACAGTGTTGTACAGTGTTATACAGTACTATACAGTGCTATTCAGTACTACACAGTACTATACAGTGCTATACAGTGGTATACATTGCTATACAGTACTATACAGTGCTATACAGTGCCATACAGTACTATACAGTACTATACAGTGCTATACAGTGCTATACAGTACTATACAGTGCTATACAGTGCTATACAGTACTATACAGTGCTATACAGTACTATACAGTGCTATACAGTGCTATACAGTGGTATACAGTGCTATACAGTGCTATACAGTGCTATACAGTGGTATACAGTGTTATACAGTGCTATACAGTACTATACAGTGCTATACAGTGCTATACAGTGCTATACAGTGCTATACAGTGCTATACAGTGCTATACAGTACTATACAGTGCTATACAGTGCTATACAGTACTATACAGTGCTATACAGTACTATACAGTGCTATACAGTGCTATACAGTACTATACAGTACGGTACTATAAGGATGAGTGATCATATACGCCTCAAGGACCCCAAGCATAACACACGAGCTCCCGAGTGGCACAGCGGTCTAAGGCACTGCATCTCAGTGTTAGATGCGTCACTGCAGACACCCTAGTTCGATTCCAGGCTGTATCACAACTGGTCGTATTTGGGAGTCCCATAGGGCGGCGCACAATTGGCCCAGCATCGTCCGGGTTTGGCCGGTGTAGGCCGTCATTGTAAATAAGAATTCGTTGTTAACTGACTTGCCAAGTTAACGGTTACATTTCAAAAAATGTTTTTAATCTAACTGCACTGTCCAATTTACAGTAGCTATTACAGTGAAAGAGTACCATGCTATTATTGTTTGAGAAGAGTGCACAATTTTGAACATAAAAAGTTATTAATAAACACATTAGGCCCATTTGGGCAGTCTTGATACAAAATTTGAACAGAAATGCAATGGTTCGTTGGATCAGTCTAAAACTTTGCACATACACTGCTGCCTAGTGGCCAAAATGTATATTGCACCTGGGCTGGAATAATACGTTATGGCCTTTCTCTTGCATTTCAAAGATGATGGTACAAAATTCAAAAGGCACTCGGACATCTGAGCAATCTTATTGCAGGTGCATAGCAACAGTTGAAACAGGATGAAGGAAAAAGGGAACCGCACACTGACAGCTTCCATCCTGAGCCATTAAAAAGAAGACTTCCTAGAAGCCAGTTTTTCAGACTGCGCCTTATATGCCACTCCACAGAGGATTATCTAGAAAAAGCAGCGGAGATGAGCATTAGGTTTCTAAGAAGAGGCTATTCGCCACAATGTGTGGATGAAGCTCTTAATTAGGCATTGGGAATAACACGAGATGAATTGTTACAAAAAAGACCCGCTAAAGCAAACGAACACTCCGTAATGTTCACAACCACATATACTATGAACTCATGGAAAGTGGGAGGTGTGGTCAAGAAACACTGGCATATTTTATCATCGGACCCAGCTTTGCCGGCCGAATTTAAAAATCCACCACTTATTGTGTATAGGAGAGGTCGCAATTTACGCGTTAAATTGGTTCATGCCAACTGCCAGCCACGAAAGAAAATCAGCCAGGCTCTTTTACGCCCTCTACCAAATGGTAGCTATAAATGCAGAGGATGCGCACAGTGCAACAATATGATGAAGTGTGAATATTTCTGCCCCCCCACACAGGAAAACGGTTCCAAATAAATGATGTCATTACGTGTACCACCACCCATGTTATTTACATTATTAAATGTCCATGTGGGCTCTGCTATGTCGGTAAGACCTCCCGCTCTCTCAAACAGAGAATTAGTGAACATAAAAGTTCAATCAGGTGAAACGACAGGGATTATCCAGTCGCAGTACATTTTAATGACCTAAAACATGACATTTCTACCTTTAGATTTTGTAGCATAGAGAAAGTCAAGATATCAGACGGGAGGTGATATTAATAATACTCTGAGTAAAAGAGAATGTTTTGGGATTTTCACCCTCCAGACATTATTTCCTAAAGGACTTAATGATGAAATGCCTATGTATGTTATGTTGTGAATTTGAACATGAATTATGTGCCTATTTAAGATTACTCTGATGTTTTTCGTATGATATACCCAATGATTAATGAAAACTTGCTATGTCCTCATTGTGGTTTTATGGACGTGTTTAATGTGTCTTATTTATACACTTTTGTAGTGTTTGTGAAATGCATATTGTTATGTTTGGTAGCACTTATTTATTTTCCCTTTGCCTCCAACCCCTTTCCATGCGTGGAACGGATGTGGGTGGGGCTAGGTCTACATAGAGGTGCTGTTTTCAGAAAATTCACAAAAGCTCTGACGAAGGCCGGTAGGCCGATACGTAAAGCTCTGACGAAGGCCGGTAGGCCGATACGTAAAGCTCTGACGAAGGCCGGCAGGCCGATACGTAAAGCTCTGATGAAGGCCGGCAGGCCGATACGTAAAGCTCTGACGAAGGCCGGCAGGCCGATACGTAAAGCTCTGACGAAGGCCGGTAGGCCGATACGTAAAGCTCTGACGAAGGCCGTGAGGCCGATACGTAAAGCTCTGACGAAGGCCGGCAGGCCGATACGTAAAGCTCTGACGAAGGCCGGCAGGCCGATACGTAAAGCTCTGATGAAGGCCGGCAGGCCGATACGTAAAGCTCTGACGAAGGCCGGTAGGCCGATACGTAAAGCTCTGACGAAGGCCGGCAGGCCGATACGTAAGCTTATTAAATATCAGTGATACTATCAAGAGCAGTGTGCGGTTTCCTTTTTCCTTCACAGATGATGGTACAAAAAAATACAAAAGAACAGTTTGTTTTTTCTTTGTATTATCTTTTACCAGATCTATTGTGTTATATTCTCCTACATTCTTTTCACATTTACACAAACTTCAAAGTGTTTCATTTCAAATGGTATCAAGAATATGCATATCCTTGCTTCAGGGCCTGAGCTACAGGCAGTTAGATTTGAGTATGTCATTTCAGGCGAAAAATAAAAAAAATAGGGGCGGATCCTTAAGATTAAATGAGCCGTGTCGTCTGTGTCCACAGGAAGGGCATGGACTGTGTCCAAAATGGCACCCTATTCCCTACATATATAGTGTACTACTTTTGACCCCAGCCTCCATAGGACTCTGGTCAAAATATGTTCCCTACATATTGCAGTTTATTTTGATGATTGGAAGGAGCGTTCTGATAGGTGAGTAGATCGAGTGTCAAGCAGGAAGTGTGCGCTGACACAGGACACGGAGGTCAATCACAGAGGTTACAAGACACAGAACATGACTGAGCATACAGCCAGGGAGAGATTAGATAAACGTGATCGGTCACGCATGACAAGATACTGTAGGTCAACCCATTTCCAATTCAGACATTCAAAAGCGTATCAGAAATGAATCTAAATATTAAGGCGTTAAATGTGAAGTCTAATGTAGACGTTATAAATCCACATTTACCAAATGTGAAAGAAACATTCAACACCTTGACTGTAAGAAAAGTCATATATTTTCTGAAGAGAATGCAAGACATAAGACTGTCATGCGCCAACGCACGGTGACCATGTCTTCTTAAAATACTCTTTTAAGAGGGAAAATGATCAGTAATTCCACATCTTTAAAGGAGAAGCTCTGTGATAAATAAAAGTGTGTGAAACACCTGGAACAATTAGACGAGCTTGAATGCTCTCCGTTTAGTCTACGGTTGAACACGTTCCTAAAATACTGTGTTTTTCTGAGGATTGTTCTCCTCCGTCGAGTTAATTACAGTGATTTTCTCCTCTCGTTGTCAAGGTGACGCCCAGTGTTCGGCTCGCTGAGGGTGGTCCAAAATGGCATCCTATTCTCTATACAGTGCACTACATTTGACCAGGGCCTATAGGGCTGTAGTAGTGCACTATATAGGGAACAGGGAGGCATTTAGGACGCATCGCCAGCAATTTCTGTGGTTATGACAGGGTGTAATTAAGAATGAGCAGTTAGTATTATGGTCTGTATGGTGTGGGATAATTAC
Source organism: Salmo trutta (assembly GCF_901001165.1). Lineage (NCBI taxonomy): Eukaryota > Metazoa > Chordata > Actinopteri > Salmoniformes > Salmonidae > Salmo > Salmo trutta. The sequence continues at coordinate 19,072 of NW_021823513.1, read as the reverse complement.
TGGACTTGACACTGTTCTGTGTCTGTACAGGTCAGTTGTCATTTAGAGGGTCTTGTCACGTTCCCATAATAACAGTAATACCACAGCATCACTTACACATCACCTACTCTGCTGGTCTTCAATGTGCGTGTGTGTGTGTGTGTGTGTGTGTGTGTGTGTGTGTGTGTGTGTGTGTGTGTGTGTGTGTGTGTGTGTGTGCGCGTGTGTGTGTGTGTGCGTGTGTGTGTGTTTGTGAGCGTTTGTGTGTGTGTGTGTGTGTGTCTGTTTTGTGTGTGTATGTTTGTGTGTGTGTGTGTGTTTGTGTCTGTCTGTGTTTGTGTGTGTGTATCTGTTTTGTGTGTGTATGTTTGTGTGTTTGTGTGTGTGTGTGCGTGTGTGTGTGTGTGTGCGTGTGTGTGTGCGTGTGTTTGTGAGCGTGTGTGTTTGTGTCTGTCTGTGTTTGTGTGTCTGTTTTGTGTGTGTATGTTTGTGTGTGTGTGTGTGTGTGTGTCTGTTTTGTGTGTGTCTGTTTTGTGTGTGTCTGTTTTGTGTGTGTGTGTGTGTGTGTGTGTCTGTTTTGTGTGTGTGTGTGTGTGTGTGTGTGTGTGTGTGTGTGTGTGTGTGTGTGACTAGATAGACAACTGTGATTATTAGTTTAGCTAAAATGCATTAAACGTTTAAATGCTGATATTATGTGATATACTATTGTATGTTCAGATGACCACTATCTGTACTCCGGTACTACTTGAAGAAAGTGCACAAACATTGTATTATGATGATTTAGGTTAGCAGTTAGCAGCTGAACAAACCCAGCTTCCAGACAGACTCGCCAGAGAGATAGTCAGAGAGATAGTCAGAGAGATAGTCAGAGAGATAGTCAAAGAGATAGTCACGGTTTATTAATGAATCAAACAGCTGTTGTTACTACGTAACGGACCCTCTCCGCGGTTTATTAATGAATCAAACAGCTGTTGTTGTGTTGTGGAAGCCTGCAGCGTTCCATGATACGTGAGGATTCCCTATGGAGACAACCATGTTGTGATCCCAATCAGTTTCAGTTTTATCAAGGAATCAACCTTTTACTCACGACTGTTGTCCATCTCATCCTACCTTCTGCCATCTTACCTTATGCCGTTCATTCTAAAGATATACCTGGATTTATATCAGGAACAGTCAAGTAGGTTTTTCCCATTTCCCTCTGTCAGAATACAACGCATCTTCAATATGAAGTGATGAAAGCTGATATTGCGGAGAGAGCGCGTCTGGCGCCTCCTCAGATATTTACTTGTGAGAGTTATTATTGTGGGGAAATAAAGGGTCATGCTGTGTGCCAGGTTCAGGAGCCTCAGCCATCTGACGAGTCTCAGATGAGATGTATATAAAACCAGATCCCTTCCTCTCCTCCTCCGCTCTCTCCTCGTACTCCTCCACCCACAGCGTGGTGTGTTTACCCCTGGCTCTACCTCTACCTCTACAAGGGTAATACCACCCCATACCCCTGGCTCTACCTGTACCCCCCTCCTTCCAAGGGTAATAACACCCCATACCCCTGGCTCTACCTGTACCCCCCCCCCCCAAAGGGTAATAACACCCCATACCCCTGGCTCTACCTGTACCCCCCCCCCCCCCCCAAAGGGTAATAACACCCCATACCCCTGGCTCTTTCTCTACCTCTACCTGTACCCCCCTGTTCCGAGGGTAATAACACCCCATTCCTCTACCTCTACCTCTACCTGTACCCCCCCCCCCCGTTCTGAGGGTAATAACACCCCATACCCCTGCCTCTACCTCTACCTCTACCTGTACCTCCCCGTTCTGAGGGTAATAACACCCCATTCCTCTACCTCTACCTCTACCTCTACCTCTGCCTGTACCCCCTCCCCCCCTGTTCCGAGGGTAATAACACCCCATTCCTCTACCTCTACCTCTACCTCTACCTCTACCTCTGCCTGTACCCCCTCCCCCCCCCCGTTCCGATGGTAATATCACTCCATACCCCTGCCTCTACCTCTACCTCTACCTCTGCCTGTACCCCCCCTCGTTCCGATGGTAATATCACTCCATACCCCTGCCTCTACCTCTACCTCTGCCTGTACCCCCCCCCCGTTCCGAGGGTAATAACACTCCATACCCCTGCCTCTACCTCTACCTCTACCTCTGCCTGTACCCCCCCGTTCCGATGGTAATATCACTCCATACCCCTGCCTCTACCTCTACCTCTACCTCTGCCTCTGCCTGTACCCCCCCCGTTCCGATGGTAATAACACCCCATACCCCTGCCTCTACCTCTACCTCTGCCTCTGCCTCTACCTCTACCTCTGCCTGTACCCCCCCCCGTTCCGATGGTAATACCACCCCATACCCCTGCCTCTACCTCTACCTCTACCTCTACCTCTACCTCTACCTCTACCTGTACCCCCCCCGTTCCGATGGTAATATCACCCCGTATTGCTTCCTCTCCACAAACAGCAGATGCTTCCCTCTCAGATATCTGTTTGTGTCTCCATGGTAATGGGATGCATAATTACAGTGTGCCTGGGTAAACTGTGTTAGCTAGCACAGAGGGCACGCAACTCGCTGCCGAACATGTGGTGGGGAGAGCCAGCGGCAATGAGGCGCCTGCCTGTCTCCTATCTCTGCTCTCTCTTTTCTTTTCTCTCCTCCCTCTCTCCTCCCTCTCTCCTCCCTCTCTCATTCCCCTCTCATGGCTTAGTAGAGAAATCACAAATCCCATACTTTGCTGAGCCTCCATTTGGTCTGTCTTTATACTGAACACAAACCCACAAACTCGCGGCGATCAGCACACACACACACACACAACCCTGCCGTGATCAACACACACACAACCCCGCCATGATCAGCACACACACAACCCTGCCGTGATCAACACACACACACACAACCCCGCCACGATCAGCACACACACAACCCTGCCGTGATCAACACACACACACACACACACAACCCTGCCGTGATCAACACACACACACACAACCCCGCCATGATCAGCACACACACAACCCCGCCACGATCAGCACACACACACACACACAACCCTGCCGCGATCGGCACACACACACAACTCTGCCGTGATCAACACACACACACATAACCCCACCGCGATCAACACACACACACACACACACCGCGATCAACACACACACACACACACAACCCCACCGTGATCAACACACACACATATAACCCCGCCGCGATCGGCACTGCATTGTTATAAAGGTCCATTGTTCTTTGTTAGCCAGCCTAGATAACAGACGTAGTAGCCAATCAAAAATCACAACAGCCTCAGTTCCAATCCCTCAGGGAGGAGGAAATTGCTCTGTTCCTATTCTCTGTATCCCAGTTAGAGATAATAGATATAATTGTATAAATAGTTGATGAACAAGAGAGATATTAGAGCATCAAACTGTTCTGTCAGGAAGCAGAGATAAAACTGAGTCTTCTAAAGATGATGTTCCTCTGAAATAAATACCACTGATGAATCATTCAGGGGTTTGACCCCAACTGTCTTAACTGTCCAGACGCTTCTGTCAATGGATGCATCCCAAATGGCACCTTATTCCCTATGTAGTGCACTACTTTAGACCAGAGCCCTATTCCCTATGTAGTACACTACTTTAGACCAGAACCCTATTCCCTATATAGTGCACTACTTTAGACCAGAGCCCTATTCCCTATGTAGTACACTACTTTAGACCAGAGCCCTATTCCCTATGTAGTACACTACTGTAGACCAGAGCCCTATTCCCTATATAGTGCACTACTTTAGACCAGAGCCCTATTCCCTATATAGTGCACTACTTTAGACCAGAGCCCTATTCCCTATGTAGTACACTACCGTAGACCAGAGCCCTATTCCCTATATAGTACACTACTTTAGACCAGAGCCCTATTCCCTATGTATTACTCTACTTTAGACCAGAGCCCTATTCCCTATGTAGTACACTACTTTAGACCAGAGCCATATTCCCTATATAGTACCCTACTTTAGACCAGAGCCCTATTCCCTATGTAGTACACTACTTTAGACCAGAGCCCTATTCCCTATATAGTGCACTACTTTAGACCAGAGCCCTATTCCCTATGTAGTACACTACTTTAGACCAGAGCCCTATTCCCTATATAGTACCCTACTTTAGACCAGAGCCCTATTCCCTATGTAGTACACTACTTTAAAAAGACCTTTAGGAGATCTGGAAGGCAGGACAAATCAACGTGACATATTCATGTAAGGAATGGTCTGATATAATATTATTAGTTCAGGCCTTTGGATGATCAGTTCCCCCCGGGAGTCTTAACATGTTTCATATCAATGTATCTCAGAGAGCCAATGTTGTGGTGAGCCTCCCATGAAATGAGCAGCCACAGGGTTTCTCTGGTCAAGGGTCCTGATATTACTCCTGTGTTCTGCTATCCTTGTTTTCAGAGCTCGTTTTGTCTAACCTACATTAGCATAGACTACAAATACACTTAATCAGGTATACCACATTTTTTGGTGGAACACGTGATGATGCCCTTAATCGTAATGGTCTTGCCCGTGATAGGTTGATTGAACATAGTGTACATTTCTTTGTAAAGTTACACTGGGTACATGGGCCACATCTGTAATTACTGTCCGGCATATTGTCTAGGAAGGTACTACGTGGCAGCGGTGGAAGATCAGACCTCACCACCATGTGACTGATGTTGGGGGCGCGTCTGAAGACCACCCTCGGGGGTTCTTCAAACATCTTCTCCAGTTGTGGATCAGTGCTCACGGTGTGCCGATGTTTTTTAATGAGGTGGTCGAACTGTTTGCCAAGTGGGGAGTACTGAAGGCAGGTTGGAACTTGTTGGTCAGGGGGGCTGGGTGGTTTGGGGAGTACTGAAGGAAGCATTGAACTCGTTGGTCAGGGGGGGCTGGGTGGTTTGGGGAGTACTGAAGGAAGCATTGAACTCGTTGGTCAGGGGGGCTGGGTGGTTTGGGGAGTACTGAAGGAAGCATTGAACTCGTTGGTCAGGGGGGGCTGGGTGGTTTGGGGAGTACTGAAGGAAGCATTGAACTCGTTGTTTAGGGGGGCTGGGTGGTTTGGGGAGTACTGAAGGAAGCATTGAACTCGTTGGTCAGGGGGGGCTGGGTGGTTTGGGGAGTACTGAAGGAAGCATTGAACTCGTTGGTCAGGGGGGGGGGGGTGGTTTGGGGAGTACTGAAGGAAGCATTGAACTCGTTGTTTAGGGGGGGCTGGGTGGTTTGGGGAGTACTGAAGGAAGCATTGAACTCGTTGTTCAGGGGGGCTGGGTGGTTTGGGGAGTACTGAAGGAAGCATTGAACTCGTTGGTCAGGGGGGGGGGCTGGGTGGTTTGGGGAGTACTGAAGGAAGCATTGAACTGCTTGGTCAGGGGGGGCTGGGTGGTTTGGGGAGTACTGAAGGAAGCATTGAACTCGTTGGTCAGGGGGGGGGGGGCTGGGTGGTTTGGGGAGTACTGAAGGAAGCATTGAACTCGTTGTTCAGGGGGGGCTGGGTGGTTTGGGGAGTACTGAAGGAAGCATTGAACTCGTTGGTCAGGGGGGGGCTGGGTGGTTTGGGGAGAACTGAAGGAAGCATTGAACTCGTTGGTCAGGGGGGCTGGGTGGTTTGGGCGTGAGGCTGTCATCCTAGGTCATATTTTTACGATCCCTTGCGTCATCCAGCCATTCCTCTGGGTAACCCCGCTGTCTGAAACGCTCATCCAGACAGTCGGCTTGTTTCTCATAGTCACTCTGTGTACTACAAATCCTTCGTATGCGACTGTATTGGCTGATGTGAAGGCAATTTTTTAGGGGTGTAGGGTGGAATCTATCTCCACGTAACTGGGAATTCCTGTCTGTTGGATTCCTATGTAGGTCCGTGCTAAAACAACCCCCCCCCCCTTTATCAAAACGTCCAGAAAACGTATTTCATGGGTATCGAAGGTGAGGGTGAATTTCAGATGTTCACGGCTTGTAGTGATGAAGGAGTGGAATCGATGAAGTTCCTCTGCTGTGCCCTGGAATAGAAGAAATGCGTCCTCAATGAAGCATTTGCAGATCTTCACATTCTTCTCAAACAACCCCACATACAGACTGGCATAATATGATGCCATGTTACTGTTATAGCAGTTCCCTTTTGTTGAATGTGAAAAAACATGAAAGAGTTAATATTCACATACAATCTCAGCCAGTTCAGCAATACAGTTAGTGCTAGGGAGTGTGCCAGTGGGCCGTTGACTAAGACAGTGTGCCATAGCTTCTAGGTCTCCCTGGCGTGGGATGTTAGTATACAGGGATTCAACATCAAAGCAAGCCATACGAGTCTCCCCATTGATATCTTTCCATTATCTTGAGGGTGTTAATCACGTCCGTAGAATCGTGTACATATGCAGGGAGTGACACCACACTGGGTTTTTAGAAAGAAAGTTCTACAAAAGCAGAGATATTTTCAGTTAATGAGCCAATGGAGGCCACGATAGGTCTCCCCGTTGGCTTATCCAATAATTGGTGGATTTTTGGTAAGGCATGAATAACGCTCCTGATTGGATTGTCTACTTCCATGAACTCCTATTATCTTTGCATTATGTCTCCACTTTCAACAAGAGATTTCAGCTTGTATTGAATCTCATCTTTGAGCAGCGGTGTGGGGGGGACAGTTTCTGACAGGAAGTGGTGTTGTTCAGTTGTTTCCCTGCTCTCATTCACATAATCATCACTGTTACCAGCAACACAGGCCTTATCGCCATTACGCACTGTCAGAGTGGACTCAATGCTTGTCTCTGTTCTTTAGGGAGATTATTGTAGACTCTGTATTCTCGTTTCTTATTCAGAATCTGGGACACCAATCTGCAGTATGTGTCTAGGGAAGGATTTCTGTATCGAGGCGGAACAAAATGTGGATTTGGATCCAAAAGGGGTATTCGTTCTGTGGGAAATGTCATTCTCTATTGTGTCACCCATAGCCTGAACACTCGACTTACCCATACTTGACACATCCACATTTATGGGGCAGAAGAACACCCTGCGTCTCAATGTACAAAATCATTTCTCAAACTCTATTGTAGTGTCAGTATTAATACATGATGCAGTGGGGATGAAAGATCAGCCTTTACTCAAGGCCAACTCACATGAAGTGGTGATGGGACATGAGGAAAGGTTAATCACACTCAGGCATTCTGACTGCGTGTCCAATAGTGGCCTTACTCTTCTTGCCCCTCTGACACTTCTTCCACGTTCGCGCTGCTGCTGACCCACCGTTGGAATATTGAGGGTGTCCTCTTCCCCCTCGCTTGAGTCCTTAAAAAGTTCTACCCCCATGGGAGTCATATCTGTAATAATGATCCTCTCCCATTAGAATCATATCTGTAATAATGATCCACTCCCATTAGAATCATATCTGTATTAATGATTAACTCCCATTAGAATCATATCTGTAATAATGATTAACTCCCATTAGAATCATATCTGTAATAATGATCCTCTCCCATTAGAATCATATCTGTAATAATGATCCACTCCCATTAGAATCATATCTGTATTAATGATCCACTCTCATTAGAATCATATCTGTAATAATAATCCACTCCCATTAGAATCATATCTGTAATAATGATCCACTCCCATTAGAATCATATCTGTAATAATGATCCACTCCCATTAGAATCATATCTGTAATAATGATCCACTCCCATTAGAATCATATCTGTATTAATGATTAACTCCCATTAGAATCATATCTGTAATAACGATTAACTCCCATTAGAATCATATCTGTAATAATGATCCACTCCCATTAGAATCATATCTGTAATAGTGATTCACTCCCATTAGAATCATATCTGTAATAATGATCCACTCCCATTAGAATCATATCTGTATTAATGATTAACTCCCATTAGAATCATATCTGTAATAACGATTCACTCCCATTAGAATCATATCTGTAATAATGATCCACTCCCATTAGAATCATATCTGTAATAACGATTCACTCCCATTAGAATCATATCTGTAATAATGATTCACTCCCATTAGAATCATATCTGTAATAATGATCCACTCCCATTAGAATCATATCTGTAATAATGATCCACTCCCATTAGAATCATATCTGTAATAATGATTCACTCCCATTAGAATTATATCTGTAATAATGATCCACTCCCATTAGAATCATATCTGTAATAATGATCCACTCCCATTAGAATCATATCTGTAATAATGATCCACTCCCATTAGAATCATATCTGTAATAATGATCCACTCCCATTAGAATCATATCTGTAATAATGATCCACTCCCATTAGAATCATATCTGTAATAATGATCCACTCCCATTAGAATCATATCTGTAATAACGATTCACTCCCATTAGAATCATATCTGTATTAATGATTAACTCCCATTAGAATCATATCTGTAATAAAGATTCACTCCCATTAGAATCATATCTGAGCAACTGGGTGGAATACGTGAGAAGATACAAGTGGTAAAGAGGCAAAGGATGGATACTTTGAAGGACCTAAAATATATTTAGATTTGTTTAACACGTTTTTGGTTACTACATGATTCCATATGTGTTATTTTATAGTGTTGATGTCTTCACTATTATTCTACAATGTAGAAAATAGTACAAATAAAGAAAAACTCTTGAATGAGTAGGTGTGTCCAAACCTTTGACTGGTACTGTATATTAGTAGGCTGTATGTAAAGACCAGATTAAATTGAGTATATTCTGATGAGTGAGAATATTAATCAAGTGCTTGTCAAATTGTGAATGAGAGACTGATGAAGTGTGTGCAGCCTGCGTAAGAAACATTTCATGAGACTTTATTCAAACCATCATTAGAGTCGCATCATGCAGCCTTAGAACATATTAGACATTAAACATACAGCTTAACGTTTGTATAACAACTAAGTTACATGAATAACTTTAAATGAAGCATATAGGAGGACCTGTGTCTTTGTTAAGGAACACAGAATAGCGTCATGTGCACATTCCCTCAGAAATAATTTGGTAAAAATATCCATTCTAGTTTATTCATGTTCAATTGTATTCTTCTTGCAATCAAATAATATAAAATAATGCCCTGGGAATTATAAGCAAATCTTGTCTGCTAAATGAACTAGTGTAGCCCACAGCCATATGGCACAGCCAGATCAGGACCTGCTAAATGAACTAGTGTAGTCCACAGCCATATGGCCTAGCCAGATCAGGACCTGCTAAATGAACTAGTGTAGCCCACAGCCATATGGCATAGCCAGATCAGGACGTGCTAAATGAACTAGTGTAGCCCACAGCCATATGGCACAGCCAGATCAGGACCTGCTAAATGAACTAGTGTAGCCCACAGCCATATGGCACAGCCAGATCAGGACCTGCTAAATGAACTAGTGTAGCCCACAGCCATATGGCATAGCCAGATCAGGACCTGCTAAATGAACTAGTGTAGCCCACAGCCATATGGCACAGCCAGATCAGGACGTGCTAAATGAACTAGTGTAGCCCACAGCCATATGGCATAGCCAGATCAGGACGTGCTAAATGAACTAGTGTAGCCCACAGCCATATGGCACAGCCAGATCAGGACCTGCTAAATGAACTAGTGTAGCCCACAGCCATATGGCCTAGCCAGATCAGGACCTGCTAAATGAACTAGTGTAGCCCACAGCCATATGGCACAGCCAGATCAGGACCTGCTAAATGAACTAGTGTAGTCCACAGCCATATGGCACAGCCAGATCAGGACCTGCTAAATGAACTAGTGTAGCCCACAGCCATATGGCCTAGCCAGATCAGGACCTAACATAAGGATGACTCAGAATATGCTATTTACATTTTCTTCATATCAAAATGTTTCTTTACACTTGTCTAAAATAAATAATGGATTTATTGTGATGGTGTAGACTATATTACATGGATTTATTGTGATGGTGTAGACTATATTACATGGATTTATTGTGATGGTGTAGACTATATTACATGGATTTATTGTGATGGTGTAGACTATATTACATGGATTTATTGTGATGGTGTAGACTATATTACATGGATTTATTGTGATGGTGTAGGTAGACTATATTACATGGATTTATTAGACTTTTTGAATTGTAGATGTTCCAAAGGTCTGCATCAGTGGCTTGTAGACTATGCGTGGAAGAGATGGTAAACGTGTTTATGTTAATTAACGGTAAATTACCATGAGACCTGCAGTTATCAGCTGACATCATTTCATGATGGCCACAGCCTGTGTGTGTGTGTGTGTGTGTGTGTGTCCAAGCCCAGTCAAGCTGTAGCTGTATGATAGGAGAGCTTTTACCATGGTAAGTCATGTAGCTGAATGATAAGGAGAGCTTTTACCATGGTAAGTCATGCAGCTGAATGATAAGGAGAGCTTTTACCATGGTAAGTCATGCAGCTGAATGATAAGGAGAGCTTTTACCATGGTAAGTCATGTAGCTGAATGATAAGGAGATCTTTTACCATGGTAAGTCAGTCCCACACACTGAGTCAGTCGCCTTTGTCTTGAATCCCCCAGACATCCACCGCCTGTATGTGTGTGTGTGTGTGTGTGTGTGTGTGTGTGTGTGTGTGTGTGTGTGCGTGTGTGTGTGTGCCATCCAATCGCCGTTGGTAGTTATCAATCCAACGCTGCGGAGAAATACAAGGAGACACGACAGACGGAATGCAACGCCCACCTACCCACAGGCACACTTTGACATTGGAAGGGAACATTTGCATGCTAATTCACTGTGTTTTGGTTTATGTATAGATAGATGTAAGTAAGACTTGGCTCACATTGAAGAAAGTTCTCTTTTTGAATAATAATCTTTACCTGCTATTGCAACATAATCCGCTGGGCTTTGCTATTGATATACTTTTACTTTGTTTGGACAGACTGTCCAGAAAAATATCCATTGATATACTTTATACTGTGTTTGGACAGACTGTCCAGATAACTTGTTCTAGAGTTAAAAGGTTGTTAATGGGGGTGACTGTGGAGGAGTGAAAACTATCTTTCTTGAACGCTGTGGGAGAGAAGGAGTGAAAACTATCTCTCTTGAACGCTGTGGGAGAGAAGGAGTGAAAACTATCTCTCTTGAACGCTGTGGGAGAGAAGGAGTGAAAACTATCTCTCTTGAACGCTGTGGGAGAGAAGGAGTGAAAACTATCTCTCTTGAACGCTGTGGGAGAGAAGGAGTGAAAACTATCTCTCTTGAACGCTGTGGGAGAGAAAAGTAAAAACTCTCTCTTGAACGCTGTGGGAGAGAAGGAGTGAAAGAAATTAATCTGCCAAAAAATGTGGGTTTGAACAACAGCAACAATCTCTCTCACTTACAGGCCAAATAAAATGTTAGGGGATGGACTTTTATCTGGCTGTAAATGTTGGTGTTGATGTGGACTGAGCTGACTCAGCTTTGGTGCTGATCCAAGGTGCTTTGTATCAGGTCACAGAACCAGAACCATCAACCATCTCACTATTAACCAGGGACGGACTGGGACAAAACATTGTCCTGGGCATTTCAAACACACTGGCCCATTTACTTTCTCAATGCGCCCATTTTTAGCAAAATAATAATAATTTCTGCATAAAACCCCCGATGTAGACAGGCCCATTGGGCTACCAATGGAGCAGCACATCTGGCATTTACCATAATTGCCCCATGGCCAGTCCATCCCTGCTATCAACCATCTACCTACAACAATCTGCAGTATCCAGACACTATCAATCATCTACCTACAATAATCTGCAGTATCCAGACCCTATCAATCATCTACCTACAGTACACTTCTCTTTACATGTTCAACCATTTCATCCAGAGCTCAGTCCTGTGTTCTTACAGTACAATACTCTCTACACAGCAGCATACCATCCTGCATCCCACTGATGCTTTGCCTCTGAAGAGAAGCAGGGTTGGTCCCTGGATGTGGGGACAGATGTTCCTTGAAGTGGTGTTGGAGGGCCAGTAGGGCCTCTGTTCTAAAAAAAATTATATGTCAATGCCCCAGGGCAGTGATTGGGGATATTGCCCTGTGTAGGATGCCATCTTTTGGATTGGACGTTAAACGGGTTTCCTGACTCTCTGTGGTCACTAAAGGTCCCATGACAGCTATTGTAAGAGTAGTGGTGTTAACCCTGGTGTTCTGGCTAAATTCCCAATCTGACCTTCATACCATCACGGTCACCTAATCATCCCCAGCTTCCAATTGGCTCATTCATCCCCCCTCCTCTCCCCTGTAACTATTACCCAGGTCCTTGCTGTAAATGAGAACGTATTCTCAGTCAACATGGTAAAATAAGGGTTAAATAAAAAACAATCAACTATTTCACCCAGAGCTCAGTCCTGTTTGGTCTCTCTCTCTCTCTCTCTCTTCTCTCTTCTCTCTATCTCTCTCTCTTCGCCCCTCACCCTCTCTCTCTCTCTCTCTCGCTCGCTCGCTCTCTCTTCTCTCTATCACTCTCTCTCTCTCTCTGTCTCTTCTCTCTCTCTTCTCTCTCTCTCTCTCTCCGCCCCTCCCCCTCTCTCTCTCTCTCTCTCTCTCCGCCCCTCCCCCTCTCTATCTCTCTCTCTCCGCCCCACCCCCTCTCTATCTCTCTCTCTCCGCCCCTCCCCCTCTCTCTCTCTTTCTCTCTCACTTTCTCTCTTTCTCCCTCTCTCAGTCTCTCTCCCTCTTGCTCTCTCCCCTCTCTCTGTCTTACTCTCCTCATTCTCTCTCTCTCCGCCCCTCCCCCCTCTCTCTCTCTCTCTCTCCACCCCTCCCCCCTCTCTCTCTTTCTCTCTCACTTTCTCTCTTTCTCCCTCTCTCAGTCTCTCTCCCTCTCGCTCCCCCCCCCTCTGTCTTACTCTCTCTTTCTCTCTCTCTCTCGCTCTCTTTTTGTCTCTCTCTCTCTCTGTGACCTTTTGTCTCTCTCGTCAAATGTCAGTTGGATTAACAGTGTCTCTACAACGTCTCACTGTCTCTGAAAGAACAAAGGTCAGGCTTCACACTGACGGCAGAACCTACAGATGCACAGTCAACACCACCCACCTCCATATTACATGTCTCTCTGTCCTTCTGTTTCTCTGCCTCCCTCTCTCTCTCTCTCTCTCTCTCTCTCTCTCTCTCTCTCTCTCTCTCTCTCTCTCTCTCTGCCTCTCTCTCTCTGTCTCTCTCTCTCTAACTCTCTCTCAAAAGAATAAAGACATTTCAAATGTCATATTATGGCTATGTACAGTGTTATAACGATGTGCAAATAGTTAAAGTACAAAAGGGAAAATAAATAAGCATAAATATAGGTTGTATTTACAATGGTGTTTGTTCTTCACTGGTTGCTCTTTTCTTGTGGCAACAGGTCACACATCTTGCTGCTGTGATGGAACACTGTGGTATTTCACTCAATAGATATGGGAGTTTATTAAATTGATTTTTTTGTGGGTCTGTGTAATCTGAGGGAAATATGTGTCTCTAACATGGTCATACATTTAGGTTAGGAAGTGCAGCTCAGTTTCCACCTCATTTTGTGGGCAGTGTGCACATAGCCTGTCTTTTCTTGAGAGCCAGGTCTGCCTACGGTGGCCTCTCTCAATAGCAAGGCTATGCTCACTGAGTCCGTACAAATAAAATAAAATAGTATTTGTCACATGCTCCGAATATAACAGGTGTAGACCTTACAGTGAAATGCTTAATTACAAGCCCTTAACCAACAATGCAGTTTTAAGAAAAAGATGTGTTAATTAAGAAAATAGATTTACATATTTTTATTTTAAGAAGCAAAAAATAAAAAAGTAACAAATAATTAAAGAGCTGCAGTAAAATAACAATAGAGAGACTATATACAGGGGGCACTGGTACAGAGTCAATGTGGAGGCTATATACAGGGGGCACTGGTACAGAGTCAATGTGGAGGCTATATACAGGGGGGTACCGGTACAGAGTCAATATGGAGGCTATATACAGGGGGTACCGGTACAGAGTCAATGTGGAGGTTATATACAGGGGGTACCGGTACAGAGTCAATGTGGAGGCTATATACAGGGGGGTACCGGTACAGAGTCAATGTGGAGGTTATATACAGGGGGTACCGGTACAGAGTCAATGTGGAGGCTATATACAGGGGGGTACCGGTACAGAGTCAATATGGAGGCTATATACAGGGGGTACCGGTACAGAGTCAATGTGGAGGTTATATACAGGGGGTACCGGTACAGAGTCAATGTGGAGGCTATATACAGGGGGGTACCGGTACAGAGTCAATGTGGAGGTTATATACAGGGGGTACCGGTACAGAGTCAATGTGGAGGCTATATACAGGGGGCACTGGTACAGAGTCAATGTGGAGGTTATATACAGGGGGTACCGGTACAGAGTAAATGTGGAGGCTATATACAGGGGGCACTGGTACAGAGTCAATGTGGAGGCTATATACAGGGGGGTACCGGTACAGAGTAAATGTGGAGGCTATATACAGGGGGTACCGGTACAGAGTCAGTGTGGAGGTTATATACAGGGGGTACCAGTACAGAGTCAATGTGGAGGCTATATACAGGGGGTACCGGTACAGTGTCAATATGGAGGTTATATACAGGGGGTACCAGTACAGAGTCAATGTGGAGGCTATATACAGGGGGTACCGGAACAGAGTCAATGTGGAGGTTATATACAGGGGGTACCGGTACAGAGTCAATGTGGAGGTTATATACAGGGGGTACCGGTACAGAGTCAATGTGGAGGTTATATACAGGGGGTACCGGTACAAAGTAAATGTGGAGGCTATATACAGGGGGTACCGGTACAGAGTCAATGTGGAGGCTATATACAGGGGGTACCGGTACAGAGTAAATGTGGAGGCTATATACAGGGGGTACCGGTACAGAGTCAATGTGGAGGCTATATACAGGGGGTACCGGTACAGAGTCAATGTGGAGGTCATATACAGGGGGTACCGGTACAGAGTCAATGTGGAGGTTATATACAGGGGGGTACCGGTACAGAGTAAATGTGGAGGCTATATACAGGGGGTACCGGTACAGAGTCAATGTGGAGGCTATATACAGGGGGTACCGGTACAGAGTAAATGTAGAGGCTATATACAGGGGGTACCGGTACAGAGTCAATGTGGAGGCTATATACAGGGGGTACCGGTACAGAGTCAATGTGGAGGTTATATACAGGGGGTACCGGTACAGAGTCAATGTGGAGGTTATATACAGGGGGTACCGGTACAGAGTCAATGTGGAGGCTATATACATGGGGTACCGGTACAGAGTCAATGTGGAGGCTATATACAGGGGGTACCGGTACAGAGTCAATGTGGAGGCTATATATAGGGGGTACCGGTACAGAGTCAATGTGGAGGTTATATACAGGGGGTACCGGTACAGAGTCAATGTGTGGGGCCACCGGTTAGTTGAGGTAATTGAAGTAATACGTGCATGTAGGTAGAGGTAAAGTGATACATAGTCAAAGCTTTCCTTAATTTTGGGTCAGTCACAGTGGTCAGGTATTCTGTCACTGTGTACTCTCTGTTTAGGGCCAAATAGCATTCTAGTTTGCTTTGTTTTTTTGTTAATTCTTTCCAATGTGTCAGTAATTATCTTTTTGTTTTCTCATGATTTGGTTGGGCCTAATTATGTTGCTGTCCTGGGGCTCTGTGGGGTCTGTTTGTGTTTGTGAACAGAGCTCTCTCTCTCTGTGTCGCTCTCTCTCTCTCTCTGTCTCTCTCTGTCTCTGTCACTCTCTCTCCCCTTCTCTCTCTTTATGTCTCTATTTCTATCTCTCTCTCTCTCCCTCTGTCACTATCTCTCTCTCTCTCTCTCTCTCTCTTTCTCCCCTTTTGTCTCTCTCTCTCCGTGACCTTTTGTCTCTCTCGTCAAATGTCAGTTGGATTAACAGTGTCTCTACAACGTCTCACTGTCTCTGAAAGAACAAAGGTCAGGCTTCACACTGACGGCAGAACCTACAGATGCACAGTCAACACCACCCACCTCCATATTACATGTCTCTCTGTCCTTCTGTTTTTCTGCCTCCCTCTCTCTCTCTCTCTCTCTCTCTCTCTCTCTCTCTCTCTCTCTCTCTCTGCCTCCCTTTCTCTGTATAAACTCATTCCAGACTCTAAGGTAACTCAATAGTCAGCTGGAGGAAAGTTTAGTTAGATGATTAAAGTTATGGGAGCCTCCTGAGACCTATACCAAGAGAATTTGTGCTGAGTGGCTGGGTTTCTGACAGACTGGGCCGGGCAGGCAGTGGGCAGGCAGGGGGTAGAATAGACTAGGCTAGACTGTAATGTTGTAACGTGTGTGTGTGTGTGTGTGTGTGTGTGTGTGTGTGTGTGTGTGTGTGTGTGTGTGTGTGTGTGTGTGTGTGTGAGAGAGAGAGATGATGCCAGGAGATGCCAAGACCGCCCTGCAGAGTTTAAATGAGTCTCTATATGGGATCAGAATTAAATATTGGGTATGTTGAAGATATTGAGTTTGGGGCTGTGTCCTTGATACAAATAGAGGCAATCAAAGACTCTGTACTGTAACTGCCTCACTTTTATCGTTAAAGCCTCTATTCAGTCTTTTAATTGTGTTTTAAAATCATCACTGTATGTTTAATAAATCACTGTGTGTTTATTTCATGAAAATAAGTCAAAATATATTTGTAATCATTTATTTCCATGAGCGTTCTGTTGCCATTGAAATGCTCAGTCTGATCGTATGGGCGTATCCATACAAAATGCTAATATATTTGCATACACATCCCTGATTGGTGGACCGGATCGTCTAGACTCTATAGCCTATCCCGCTTAACCCTTTCAAAGTAAGAGGATACACATGCAAATAAAAGATGACTGGTCTTTGATCAGAATAATCAGATCAAGATTGTGATGTCATGATCGGGGACAAAAAGTCCCTCCCACCTGAACAGGCAGATATTCCATGAATTTCCTCAAACAGCTCTTACACAACGATGGTATTATCATCACTAGGCAGGTTGCCATTGACCCAGGTTTATTTGACAGAAGAAGTGTGGTGATTTAAAAAAAAATCTTTGTGACATTCGTAATGGAAACGGCAGATGTAGGATACATTTTCTATAAGATTGAATAGATTTGATTCGTTTCGACAGGGGGGGGGGGGTTCTATTGTTCAAAGTCTCCTTATCGGGACTAATGAAGATGGAAATGGTTTTAGTCTCCTTATCGGGACTAATGAAGATGGAAACGGTTTTAGTCTCCTTATCGGGACTAATGAAGATGGAAATGGTTTTAGTCTCCTTATCGGGACTAAGGAAGATGGAAATGGTTTTAGTCTCCTTATCGGGACTAATGAAGATGGAAATGGTTTTAGTCTCCTTATCGGGACTAAGGAAGATGGAAATGGTTTTAGTCTCCTTATCGGGACTAAGGAAGATGGAAATGGTTTTAGTCTCCTTATCGGGACTAATGAAGATGGAAATGGTTTTAGTCTCCTTATCGGGACTAAGGAAGATGGAAATGGTTTTAGTCTCCTTATCGGGACTAATGAAGATGGAAATGGTTTTAGTCTCCTTATCGGGACTAATGAAGATGGAAATGGTTTTAGTCTCCTTATCGGGACTAATGAAGATGGAAATGGTTTTAGTCTCCTTATCGGGACTAAGGAAGATGGAAATGGTTTTAGTCTCCTTATCGGGACTAATGAAGATGGAAATGGTTTTAGTCTCCTTATCGGGACTAAGGAAGATGGAAATGGTTTTAGTCTCCTTATCGGGACTAAGGAAGATGGAAATGGTTTTAGTCTCCTTATCGGGACTAATGAAGATGGAAATGGTTTTAGTCTCCTTATCGGGACTAAGGAAGATGGAAATGGTTTTAGTCTCCTTATCGGGACTAATGAAGATGGAAATGGTTTTAGTCTCCTTATCGGGACTAATGAAGATGGAAATGGTTTTAGTCTCCTTATCGGGACTAATGAAGATGGAAATGGTTTTAGTCTCCTTATCGGGACTAAGGAAGATGGAAATGGTTTTAGTCTCCTTATCGGGACTAAGGAAGATGGAAATGGTTTTAGTCTCCTTATCGGGACTAAGGAAGATGGAAATGGTTTTAGTCTCCTTATCGGGACTAAGGAAGATGGAAATGTTTTTTTCCAATAAACGTAACTAGAAAGCTTCACTTCACATTCTAAATGCCTGATGCAAAATCTATTTGTTCAACTATTTAAAAAAATAAATGATGTTTCAAAGCAAAACTTTCAAGAATTCCTGCATTGCTTTACATTGTAATGTGAAGTTTCCCCTTCAAATAGTTTCATATCTCTACTAGGCCTACGTGACTGAAGATCGCACCATGGACCATGGCCATAAGCACGCACATGACAATTATTAGAATATGGAAAATATTACTCAATTGTTTCCTTCTATCCAAGCTGACTTTTTGTGGCTTTACCTGAGACATGAAACAGAGAGGTGGGTGGGGCATACAGGCCGTCATTATAAATAACAATTTGTTCTTAACTGCCTTGTCTAGTTAAATAAAGGTTACAACAAAAACACAAAAATAAAAATAATACAGGCTGTCGCCAGTCTGATTAATGCACAATCTGCCTAAATGGTTAATGTAAACATCTTCAGCCACTTCATTTTTATTACATTTTGGTTGGTGTGATGTCATTACGTCCAGCTGTTTTTATCGATACAACACAATTCCATGGAAACGCAGGTCGGTGTTGTGTCTACTTCCAAATCAAACATTCTAAACGTTGACAAAAAACATCACCGGACATGTTAATGGAAACCTAACTATTTTCACCATTTTGAGTGTTCTTTCGACCTCAGAGTGTGGAAATATCAAGTAAATCTCGTTTTTTACTGCACTGCCCCTTTAAAATGTCTAAATTACCGTACTACCGGTAATACAATTAAATGATCTGAGGAGACTGGAAATCATCAATATGAATGTGAATTTAATGCTACGATGGTTTTTTCATTTCTTGTATGTGTTTTCATGGTGATCCTAGATTATTGTATACTCTATTCTCCAGCATTAGATAGGACCCTTCACGTATAAGATAATACATGTGGAAAGGCTGGTGATTCAACACATGACACCAATGAAGGTGCAAGCTGGGATGAAAGAAGAA
>NW_021823512.1:0-39062 GCF_901001165.1 Salmo trutta | reverse complement strand
TTTTCGTTCCCTCTTCACGACTGTCTTGGTGTGTTTGGACCATGTTAGTTTGTTGTTGATGTGGACACCGAGGAACTTGAAGCTCTCAACCTGCTCCACTACAGCCCCGTCGATGAGAATGGGGGCGTGCTCGGTCCTCCTTCTCCTTTTCAGCTCCTTCTTCTGGGCCCATTCTACACTACAGACATCCCAGGAAGAGGATAATGACTACAGACACCCCAGAGGGAGGATAGGGGCTACAGACACCCCAGAGGGAGGATAGGGGCTACAGACACCCCAGAGGGAGGATAGGGGCTACAGACACCCCAGAGGGAGGATAGGGGCTACAGACACCCCAGAGAGAGGATAGGGGCTACAGACACCCCAGAGAGAGGATAGGGGCTACAGACACCCCAGAGGGAGGATAGGGGCTACAGACACCCCAGAGAGAGGATAGGGGCTACAGACACCCCAGAGGGAGGATAGGGGCTACAGACACCCCAGAGGGAGGATAGGGCTACAGACACCCCAGAGGGAGGATAGGGGCTACAGACACCCCAGAGGGAGGATAGGGGCTACAGACACCCCAGAGGGAGGATAGGGGCTACAGACACCCCAGAGAGAGGATAGGGGCTACAGACACCCCAGAGTGAGGATAGGGGCTACAGACACCCCAGAGAGAGGATAGGGGCTACAGACACCCCAGAGTGAGGATAGGGGCTACAGACACCCCAGAGAGAGGATAGGGGCTACAGACACCCCAGAGAGAGGATAGGGGCTACAGACACCCCAGAGAGAGGATAGGGGCTACAGACACCCCAGAGGGAGGATAGGGGCTACAGACACCCCAGAGGGAGGATAGGGGCTACAGACACCCCAGAGGGAGGATAGGGGCTACAGACACCCCAGAGAGAGGATAGGGGCTACAGACACCCCAGAGTGAGGATAGGGGCTACAGACACCCCAGAGAGAGGATAGGGGCTACAGATACCCCAGAGAGAGGATAGGGGCTACAGACACCCCAGAGGGAGGATAGGGGCTACAGACACCCCAGAGAGAGGATAGGGGCTACAGACACCCCAGAGGGAGGATAGGGGCTACAGACACCCCAGAGAGAGGATAATGACTACAGACACCCCAGAGAGAGGATAGGGGCTACAGACACCCCAGAGGTAGGATAGGGGCTACAGACACCCCAGAGAGAGGATAATGACTACAGACACCCCAGAGAGAGGATAGGGGCTACAGACACCCCAGAGGGAGGATATGAGAAGGAACACAGATACATACTAATAATTAAGGGAATAATCCTTTCTGTATAATAACTAAAACATACTCTGTTTGGCCATGCATGGTAGTTGAACATACATCACAACAGACAGATGGCTCAATGACAAACATCATTAGTCTGATAATAGACTGGGGTTCACCATTTCAGATTATGACGTTGTATTGCATTATTGCAGAGTTAGAAAAGTCTACTCTACTGCGTTAGCTTGTAAAGGGTTCTGCGCTCCTGTCTGTGGCACACAGAGCTTCTCTCTCCTCTCCTCTCCTCCCCACTTCTCTCCTCTCCTCACCACTTCTCTCCTCTCCTCAACACTTCTCTCCTCTCCTCCCCACTTTTCTCCTCTCCTCGCCACTTCCCTCCTCGCCACTTCCCTCCTCGCCACTTCTCTGAGATGCAGTCCTTCAGACCGCTGCGCCACTCGGTAGCTCTACTTAACTTTCCCTGACAGTTAATTTGGCCTAAGCCTGTTTTACATTCAGTAATTAGCAAGAGCAAGCCTGCTTGTCTCCACGAAAAGGCTATTAGGCATGGTATAAAAAAGTATCAAAATAAATGTCCTATTGCTTTTCCTGGGATGTCACGTGAAGAGGAATAGCGAGGTATAGCGCACGGGAACAGCTGGAAGCGAGAGGCTAGAGATGAGTAGCCGTAGTAACAAGCTAAATATTCAATTGATATCGGGTCATTCATTGGCTAAACAGTATGGCTATAAATATTTACCTGTCAAAGTGCAACAACAAAAAGATAATGAAATGGCAGATCTGTGCGTTCCTCCTGGCTGCACTCTGCAGTGCCGCACACCAAACATGCAAAGGTCCACTATTGATTAGGCCTACGTTTTTAGACAAGAAAAAAAGTATTCTACCTAGGCTACAACAACACAATGCAATGAGGAATGTATTATTGTGAGTACACAATTATTGTCTAGGGTTGTAAACTGCAGTGATGTAGAGGGTAATTTGAAAACCGCTCAAACGATCTGTTTTGAATGATTCATGCCGAAATAACTGTGTACAGCCTAGGTCTGATGAAGCAACCTTTTGGAACAGTTATGAGTCTATTCTCGACAGTTTACAAGATAGGCCTGCCATCGGAAAATATTACCTTCTCATGCTCTGTTTTGGGTGGATCATCATTCTTCCAAGTCGTCCTATAATTAAAGTGGCCACCCACCAATACGCTCACACATGACCAGTTATCCAGGCAAGTTTGCCGTGTGCTCTGCCTTCTCCACTCCAAGCAGCATCGCGCACCTACAACCAAGAACACTTCTATAGAACACGTTTTTGATTGGTTGTCAAAGTTCTATAGTCGGAGGGACAGGGAAAACATCGCTCTGAAAGTGATACAAACAATCGCTCTCGTTATCGTTCTCCACTCTTTTCGTAGTTATCAGTTAACGATTCAAATATACTGGTCCAGAATTAGACAAAAGCAATCCAAAACTATGCTGGATGTCTTCAGAGCTTTACTTGCTTTTGCTATTCAAATATTTCCATCTTGTAACTTCAGACAGATTTTCTACACCTCCCAGCAAAAGTGTTTCATTACATTCAGATTTTCTAATACATGATTTAGTTCGACCACAATAACACAGAGGAGGAGGATCGAAGTGAGACCACATGTTTAGTAACACTAACATGGTAGGTTTCCACACGAGGCAGTGTACATGTATGTGTGTAAAAACAGTTCTGTAATTAAGCCATGTGAGATCGCGGGGATGGGCTTATTTTCCCTTGAGGCGACACGTTTTATTGTGCTTTAAGTGGCTGTATAAATCTCCATGTAGAAACATATACATTAGTCATGTTATATTCGGGTATGGGACTTTTGTGGTGTGTTTTACTGAATAAAAACAATCCTCTGATGATATTAAACCCATTGCTCATCGTCACCCTCTCTCGATAGAATGTTTAAAATATTTTAGGTAGTCGGTAATGTGTGGCCAATCCAAATGGAACTGTGATGTTGCACAGTTTCAGGGAAGTGGAATGTGTCAGAAGATCCAAGTTTCAATGGCACGTGCACAAGTACAGTGAAATGCCTTTTCTTGCCAGCTCTAAAACCGACAATGACAATGTCATACCAAAAATAACATAAGGTACAACAAAAACACACAAGAAATAAAAATAAGAAAAACACAAGAAAGTAAGTAAGTATACTATATACAGGGTTAGTTCCAGTACCATATTAACAATGTACAGGGATACTGGAGTGATGGAGGTAGATATGTATAGGGGTAAGTACACTATATACAGGGTTAGTATAAATGCGTGCGTGTGTGTGTGTGCGCGTGTGTGTGTGTGTGTGTGTGTGTGTGTAGACTCAGTATAAATGTATGTGTGTGTGTGTGTGTGTGTGTGTGTGTGTGTGTAGACTCAGTATAAATGCGTGTGTGTGTGTGTGTGTGTGTGTGTGTGTGTGTGTGTGTGTGTAGACTCAGTATAAATGCGTGTGTGTGTGTGTGTGTGTGTGTGTGTGTGTGTGTGTGTGTGTGTGTGTGTGTGTAGACTCAGTATAAATGTATGTGTGAGCAAAAGAACTGCAGCACATCATAATGTCGTTAACCATTGTGACACGTTCTGCAGGGTTAACTTAGTATGGACACCGCCATGATTTTCTCTCTGCCCCTGTACTGCAAGTCAAGTGTACATCCTGCAGTTGGAGCAAAATAAGCAGATGAAAACAGAGACAGCCACTGACTATTATTCTACAGAGTGGTTCCCTTAGAGCCGTCCGTGGTGGCAGCCCTTCAACCTGTGGGGAAGCAGCAACACCGAAGAAGAAGGAGAGATCCTTAACGCTACAGCCCGATCACATGACAAGTTCCGCTCCGCTGCTATGGAAACACCTCACAGAGCTCTCCATCGGGGAATAAGGCATCGGCAATCCACTGCGGGATCGTCGGTACGTCGCAGACTCTCAAGACAATGGAGAAACTATGGACTATGATTTCATTGAGTGGTCTATCGGCTCATAACAAGCTAGCCGATTCACACCAGTTACAGAGAAAACCAAATTGTTTTCATTTTTCTTTATGGACAAACAGATAAACAAATACTAGACTAGAAGAGTCTTATTCTCTGGGCCTATTCTTGCTTGCTCTCCCAAAGTGTAGGGTTCCATTGACTGAATAAACCTCAGCACATGTTTATTACTAAAAAAGCTGAGCAATTTTGACTTTAATAGGAGGTTTGTGATTGACAGGGGTTGAGTGGATAGGGTGGAGGAAAAGGTTGAGAAACTTAGTAGGCAGAAAGTCTCAGACTCAGTGCATCTAGGCAGGCTTGAGGAACCAAGACCAGTTATCACTGATGATATTTGTTTTGTATGACCAGAGCTTCATTATATTATATATTATCAGCATACAAATTGTCATTCTCAGGCTTTTGCTTTCCAGGTGGAACTGTTGTCATTAAACAGATTGATTGGCTGTGGGGGCAGGTAATGTATCAGAGTAACTATATTAACGGTAAAAGGTTTGACTAACAAATACTTAGATTAGTGTTCCCCAACCACCACCTGTCTTCCAATAGTTACATAAAGCCAGCACACAGTCGTGATATACTGTCTCTCACCACCCTCCCCCTCCACCACCCTCCGCCACAGTGCCAGATATGTACTGTACCACAGTGCCAGATATATACTGTACCACAGTGCCAGATATGTACTGTACCGCAGTGCCAGATATGTACTGTACCGCAGTGCCAGATATGTACTGTACCGCAGTGCCAGATATGTACTGTACCACAGTGCCAGATATGTACTGTACCACAGTGCCAGATATATACTGTACCACAGTGCCAGATATATACTGTACCACAGTGCAAGATATGTACTGTACCACAGTGCCAGATATGTACTGTACCACAGTGCCAGATATGTACTGTACCACAGTGCCAGATATGTACTGTACCACAGTGCCAGATATGTACTGTACCACAGTGCCAGATATGTACTGTACCACAGTGCCAGATATGTACTGTACCACAGTGCAAGATATGTACTGTACCACAGTGCCAGATATGTACTGTACCACAGTGCCAGATATGTACTGTACCACAGTGCAAGATATGTACTGTACCACAGTGCCAGATATGTACTGTACCACAGTGCCAGATATGTACTGTACCACAGTGCCAGATATGTACTGTACCACAGTGCCAGATATGTACTGTACCACAGTGCCAGATATGTACTGTACCACAGTGCCAGATATGTACTGTACCACAGTGCCAGATATGTACTGTACCACAGTGCCAGATATGTACTGTACCACAGTGCCAGATATGTACTGTACCACAGTGCCAGATATGTACTGTACCACAGTGCCAGATACAGTACCAGTCAAAAGTTTGGACACACCCTCATTCAAGGGTTTTTCTTTATATTGACTATTTTCTACATTGTAGAATAATAGTGAAGACATCAAAACTCTGAAATAACATATATGGAATAATGTAGTAACCAAAAAAGTTTTAAACAAATCAAAATAGATTTTATATTTGAATTCTTCAAAGTATAATGACAGCTTTCCACACTCTTGGCGTTTTCTCAACCAGCTTCATGAGGTAGTCAACTGGAATGCATTTCAATTAACAGGTGTGCCTTGGTAAACGTACATTTTTTAAAATGTATTTCCTTCTTAATGTGTTTGAGCCAATCAGTTGTGTTGTGACAAGGTAGGGGTGGTATACAGAAGATAGCCCTATTTGGTAAAAGACCAAGTCCATATTATGGCAGGAACTGCTCAAATAAGCAAAGAGAAACTACAGTCCATCATTACTTTAAAACTTTTCAGGATTGGTGGGTCCCCTGCGGGATGGTTGAGCTAACGTAGGCTAATGCGATTAGCATGAGGTTGTAAGTAACAAGAACATTTCCCAGGACATAGACATATCTGATATTTGCAGAAAGCTTAAGTTCTTGTTAATCCAACTGCACTGTCCAATTTACAGTAGTTATTACAGTGAAAGAATACCATGCTATTGTTTGAGGAGAGTGCACACTCTTGAACATGAAAAGTTATTAATAAACAAATTAGGCACATTTGAGTGGTATTGATACAACATTTTGAACAAAAATACAATGGTTCATTGGATCAGGCTAAAACTTTGCACATGCACTGCTGTCATCTAGTGGCCAATATCTAAATTGCACCTGGGCTGGAATAATAGATTATGGCCTTTCTCTTGCATTTCAAAGATGATGGTACAAAAAAAGTGTTTTTTTCTTTGTATTATCTTTTCATTTATTTGTATTATCTTTTACCAGATTTATATCTTTTACCAGATATAATGTGTTATATTCTCCTACATTCTTTTCACATTTCCACAAACATCAAAGTGTTTCCTTTCAAATGGTATCAAGAAAGTGCATATCCTTGCTTCAGGGCCTGAGCTACAGGCAGTTAGATTTGGGTATGTCATTTTAGGAGAAATATTTTTTAAAAAAGGGGCCGATCCTTAGGAGCCATGAAGGTCAGTCAATATGGAAAATTTCAAGAACTTTGAAAGTTTCTTCAAGGGCAGTCGCAAAAAGCATCAAGCGCTATGATAAAACTGGCTCTCATGAGGACCGCCACAGGAAAGGAAGACCCAGAGTTACCTCTGCTGCAAAGGATAAATTCATTAGAGATAACTGCACCTCAGAAATTGCAGCCCAAATAAATAGTTCACAGAGGAGACTGTGTGAATCAGGTCTTCATTGTTGAATTGCTGCAAAGAAACCACTACTACAGGACACCAATAAGATGAAGAGACATGCTTGAGCCAAGAAACATAAGCAATTGACATTAGAATGGTGGAAATCTGTCATTTTGTCTGATGAGTCCAAATGTGCGATTTTTGGTTCTAACCGCCGTGTCTTTGTCATACGCAAAGTAGGTGAACGGATGATCTCCGCATGTGTGGTTCACACCATGAAGCATGGAGGAGGAGGTGTGATGGTGTGGGGGTGCTTTGCTGGTGACATTGTCTGTGATTTATTTAGAATTCAAGGCACACTTAACCAGCATGGCTACCACCATCTGGTTTGCGCTTAGAGGGACTATCATTTGTTTTTCAACAGGACAGTGATCCAACACACTTCCAGGCTGTGTAAGGGCTATTTGATCGAAAAGGAGAGTGATTGAGTGCTGCATCAGATGACTTAACTTCAACAATCACCCGACCTCAACCCATTTGAGATGGTTTGGGACGGGTTGGACCGCAGACTGAAGGAAAAGCAGTCAACAAATACTCAGCAGATGTGGGAACTCCTTCAAGACTGTTGGAAAAGCATTCCAGGTGAAGCTGGTTGAGAGAATGCCAAGAGTGTGCAAAGCTGTCATCAAGGCAAAGCGTGGCTACTTTGAAGAATCTCAAATATAAAATATATTTTGATTTGTTTAACACTTTTTTGGTTACTACATGATTCCATATGCGTCATTTCATAGTTTTTATGTCTTCACTATCATTCTACAATGTAGAAAATAATAAAAAAATTAAGAAAAACCTTTGAATGAGTAGGTGTCTCCAAACTTTTGACTGGTACTGAATATCTATGATTGTATGAGAGAATATGTCCATAGTGCTGGTGTATGAGGAGTCAGCAGTGTTGCCGTGGGGATGGTCTCCGGGGTAATGGATGAGGTCCTGTCTCCACGGCAGCCCCAGATCTGTGCTACTACCATGACAAATTGAGCCTGGGTTAATAAATCTGTATAGGTCCCAATAGTAACACAAGCAGTACATCAGGAGGGGTCAGTCCTCTGGTCAGCCCCCCACCCCGCCGGCCCACTGAAATATACACAGGATAGCAGGACACTCCCTCTACCTACTCCACTGTCACCTGATACTAGCCCAGCCCCATGTAATCAACTACCCTCTCCCGCACCTCCAGGCAGCCGTCCAGAGGACAGGGGAACATGGGTTGTCCAATTTTCTCCACCAAGCCCTGGGAGGTTCGAGAGAAAATATGCATAATTGGAAAACAAACCAGAAAGTTCAGGTCAGTAGTTCATGGGCTATTGTTGAAGATCCATTGCTATTTATATTCTCTAACTGCAATAATATGATCAAGGGTCCACTGAAAATGACCGCTAGATCAATACATGTCAATAATATACTGTCTATGGACATACAGACTCACACACACACACATCTCAGTTATTTTTAGGTGCAGACAGACTTCGAAGACATGCTCCAGGGAGGGAGTTTAATTTCTTAATGAATTTACTCTAAGATTAACCACCAAAATAAATTAATGTTGGATTAGTGAGCGGTGAAGAGGGAGATGTGACTCTGAAATAAACATTCAATAATTTTTCAACGGAACTTTGAATGAAACGTCACAGTGAGAGGACATGGTCCCCTGGGCCAATCAGAACCCATCCTCTAACAAATAAAAACGTCACTGTTTCCATCGTAGAGAAACTCGTCTGTCTCTTTTTGTGGCGGGGCCTTTGTGGAGGAATACCTTTCTCCTCCACTTTGGAAATGGTGTTTCAAACGGTGTCAGAACCAACTTGGTGTCAGCCATGTAGGACTACAGAGAGACGACTAGCTTGTTATTTGGGGCTTTAGACTGGGGATCTGTAAAGCACTTTGTGACAACTGCTGATGTATAAAGTGCTTTATAAAATATACTGTGTTTGATTGATTGACTAATATTGCACTTTCTGTTGATAGGCAGGTCTAGGATCAGTGTAGGTGAGGAGGCACGTGAGAAGAGAGGACATAAGTGACGTGACCAATTCCTCTTGATGTATCGTTCTGTGTTTCACAGATGGTTGACTACGTCATCACTAGTCATTTATGTTTCAATATGTGAGTAACGGGTTTGTGTTTAATGTATGAGAAAGATTTCAGACGCCGGTCGGTGTCTATAAATTGCAACATTTGAAGTGCATCAGGACGGACGGAGCGAGCGCTTGCATATGAGATCAAACATTCTGTTGTGAATATTAAACACGTGGCGTTCAGTCGGTCGTCTCTCCTCGTTGTTTGTACAGCCAAACAATACATTTGTGTGGTCTGGCAGTCCAACAACAGACAACGCAGAAACATAGCAGCCCATCCTTGGATCTGTACTGAGGTTGAGATGTTCCATATTTGTTTTATGTCAATCTGACATCTACAGCAAAATGAATAATTGTGTGTTTCCGCAGCTCAGACAAGAGTTGCTGAGTTAACAAACTCCTGCAGTGTGGCAGTGAAAAGACCATTCCAAAGCTACAGTATGATGACATGTGTTGATCCTGTCATTTCTGAATCTAAGAAAACAATTGCATTTGTCTGAGCAGGTTGGCTAGTCTAGCTCTCAGAGAACATACAGTACATGAGTTGCCTGGAGACTGACTGCCTACATACCGAACGTCCCTATGGGACAAGCCATGGCGAAATAGTTCATCTCTCTGACAGAAAGGGGAAAACAAACCGAGAGGAAATGAAAGTGAATGATGAATTAGATCTTGGAGTGGATGAGACGTTCCATTAGTGTTACCTGCTGAGTGGGCATGATTTGTTGAGCAACTTTCCAGCTCTCTCATTGGACAACACCGGTAAGAACACAACAGAAGAAAAAAAACTATGGGAGTGAATAATGTGACAATGATCTGGCCTTCTCTTTTTCTTTCCTGTTTATATCTCTTTATCTCTCTCTCTGTCTCCCACGCACCCTCACCCCACGTGTTCCCTTCCTCTCTCTTTAATGGAACACTCAAAGTTCATCTGGCGTTTCCTCTACAGAACTGACCTTTTACCAGTGTGTCTGCAGGACAGGCAGAGTGACTAGAGCCAGGGGGGATCTAAACTGGGAATGTGATCTCTATCACAGGAATGTAGAGGAACGATCCAAACGCTCATGAAAGAGATTGGGGTGAGAGGAGAAGAGAAAGCATTAGAGAGAGAGAGAGTTAGAGAGAGTGAATTATCAAAAATCTACAACCACCTAAAAGGAAGTGATTCCCAAACCTTCCATAACAAAGCCATTTCCTACAGAGAGATGAACCTGGAGAAGAGTCCACTAAGGAATCTGGTCCTGGAGCTCTGTTTACCAACACAAACAGACCCCACAAATACCCAGGACAGCAACACAAAGTAGACCCAACCAAATCAGGAGAAAACTAAAAGAAAATTACTTGACACATTGGAAATAATTAACAAAAAAAACAGCCCACATCGACCGACCAACAGCCCACATCGACCGACCAACAGCCCACATCGACCGACCAACAGCCCACATCGACCGACCAACAGCCCACATCGACCGACCAACAGCCCACATCGACCGACCTACAGCCCACATCGACCGACCAACAGCCCACATCGACCGACCAACAGCCCACATCGACCGACCAACAGCCCACATCGACCGACCAACACCCCACATCGACCGACCAACAGCCCACATCGACCGACCAAGCCCCCATCGACCGACCAACAGCCCCATCGACCGACCAACAGCCCACATCGACCGACCACACCACAGCCCACATCGACCGACCAACAGCCCACATCGACCGACCAACAGCCCACATCGACCGACCAACAGCCCACATCGACCGACCAACAGCCCACACTCGACCGACCAACAGCCCACATCGACCGACCAACACCCACATCGACCGACCAACACCCATCGACCGACCAACAGCCCACATCGACCGACCAACAGCCCACATCGACCGACCAACACCCACATCGACCGACCGAACAGCCCACATCGACCGACCAACAGCCCACATCGAACCGACCAACAGCCCACATCGACCGACCAACAGCCACATCTAACCGACCTACGCCACATCGACCGACCTACAGCCCACATCGACCGACCAACAGCCCACATCGAACCGACCAACAGCCCACATCGACCGACCTAACAGCCACATCGACCGACCACAGCCCACATCGACCGACCAACAGCCCACATCGACCGCCTAACAGGCCCACATCGAAGACCGACCAACAGCCCACATCGACCGACCAACAGCCCACATCGACCGACCAACAGCCCACATCGACCGACCAACAGCCCACATCGACCGACCAACAGCCCACATCGACCGACCAACAGCCCACATCGACCGACCAACAGCCCACATCGACCGACCAACAGCCCACATCGACCGACCAACAGCCCACATCGACCGACCAACAGCCCACATCGACCGACCAACAGCCCACATCTACCGACCAACAGCCCACATCGACCGACCAACAGCCCACATCGACCGACCTACAGCCCACATCGACCGACCAACAGCCCACATCGACCGACCAACAGCCCACATCGACCGACCAACAGCCCACATCGACCGACCAACAGCCCACATCGACCGACCAACAGCCCACATCGACCGACCTACAGCCCACATCGACCGACCAACAGCCCACATCCATGTTCAACCCTTTCCATCTTCACTCTCCTCCATCGTTGTTCCCTCTCTTCTATCACTCTCTCTCTGTGTCTCTTTTGACAGGCTCCCTGCTGCCTGTCCCCCAGACAAATTACAGTTTTTTGTTGTGTGAAACTGCAGAGTGAGCGAGGGTTCTCTGCAGCCGCCACTGATGCTGCCAGAGGGATTCAGCCTAGCTAGCAGGGGTGTGAGGACAGAGACAGCAGCAGATACCTCCTCAACCCCAAACCCCCCCTTTCTCACAGCAGCAACACCATCATCCCTCAGCATCTGTTCCTCATCAGGTCTCTAACCCCCCCCCCCCTCGTCACTCACCTGTGAATGGAAGGTTGGG
This sequence comes from Salmo trutta, assembly GCF_901001165.1. Lineage (NCBI taxonomy): Eukaryota > Metazoa > Chordata > Actinopteri > Salmoniformes > Salmonidae > Salmo > Salmo trutta. The sequence goes on along the minus strand of NW_021823512.1, from coordinate 27,056 downwards.
TTCTCTGGGGATGGTTGGAGTCTCTTTATGTGTGGAGGAGCGGCTGGACTCAAGGCTATATGAAAACAAGCACAAACAGAGTCGGAGTCATCTCAGGGTGAAGGCCAACACAAAGCACAAGTCAGAACAAAGCGCCTCTTTCTTTGCATCCTGTATACCCACTCCTCCGTCTCTCCTTCTCTTTCTCCTTCGCTCTCCAGTGCTGGCCGTGACTCATTTCACCTACGGCTCGACTCAATTCTACTTTAAACAAGATGGTGAGAGAAAGAGAGAGAGGGGGACGGAGGGAGGGAGAGGCGCATTTGCAATCAAAAGACTTCAATGTTTGCCTGTCTCTCTGTCCTCTTCCATCCCTCCCCTCTCCCTCTCACTGTCCTCTTCCATCCCTCCCCTCTCCCTCTCACTGTCCTCTTCCACCCCTCCCCTCTCCCTCTCTCTGTCCTCTTCCACCCCTCCCCTCTCACTGTCCTCTTCCACCCCTCCCCTCTCCCTCTCTCTGTCCTCTTCCACCCCTCCCCTCTCCCTGTCCTCTTCCACCCCTCCCCTCTCCCTGTCCTCTTTCATCTCTCCCCTCTCCCTCTCTCTGTCCCCTTCCATCCCCTCTCTCTCTCTCCGTCCCCTTCCATCCTTCTCCCTCTCTCTGTCCCCTTCCATCCTTCTCCTCTCCCTCTTTCTGTCCCCTTCCATCCCTCCCCTCTCCCTCTCTCTGTCCCCTTCCATCCCTCCCCTCTCCCTCTCTCTGTCCTCTTCCACCACTCCCCTCTCCTTCTCTCTGTCCCCATCCATCCCTCCCCTCTCCCTCCTCTCTGTCCCCTTCCATCCCTCCCCTCTCCCTCTCTCTGTCCCCTTCCATCCCTCCCCTCTCTCTCTCCGTCCCCTTCCATCCTTCTCCCTCTTTCTGTCCCCTTCCATCCCTTCCTTCTCCCTCTTTCTGTCCCCTTCCATCCCTCCCCTCTCCCGCTCTCTGTCCCCTTCCACCCCTCCCCTCTCCCTCTCTCTGTCCCCTTCCACCCCTCCCCTCTCCCTCTCTCTGTCCTCTTCCACCCCTCCCCTCTCCCTCTCTCTGTCCCCTTCCACCCTTCTCCCTCTTTCTGTCCCCTTCCACCCTTCCCCTCTCCCGCTCTCTGTCCCCTTCCACCCTCCCCTCTCCCTCTCTCTGTCCCCTTCCACCCCTCCCCTCTCCCTCTCTCTGTCCTCTTCCACCCCTCCCCCTCTCCCGCTCTCTGTTCCCTTCCACCCCTCCCCCCTCCCTCTCTCTGTCCTCTTCCACCCCTCCCCTCTCCCTCTCTCTGTCCCCTTCCACCCTTCTCCCTCTTTCTGTCCCCTTCCATCCCTCCCCTCTCCCTCTCTCTGTCCCCTTCCATCCTTCTCCCTCTCTGTCCCCTTCCATCCCTCCCCTCTCCCGCTCTCTGTCCCCTTCCATCCTTCTCCCCTCTCTGTCCCCTTCCATCCCTCCCCTCTCCCGCTCTCTGTCCCCTTCCACACCCCTCCCCTCTCCCTCTCTCTGTTCCCTTCCACCCCTCCCCTCTCCCGCTCTGTGTTCCCTTCCATCCCTCCCCTCTCCCTCTCTCTGTTCCCTTCCACCCCTCCCCTCTCCCTCTCCTCTTCCACCCCTCCCCTCTCCCTCTCTCTGTCCCCTTCCACCCCTCCCCTCTCCCGCTCTCTGTTCCCTTCCACCCCTCCCCTCTCCCGCTCTCTGTCCCCTTCCATCCCTCCCCTCTCCCTCTCTCTGTCCCCTTCCATCCCTCCCCTCTCCCTCTCTCTGTCCCCTTCCACCCCTCCCCTCTCCCGCTCTCTGTTCCCTTCCACCCATTCTCCCTCTCCTCTTCCACCCCTCCCCTCTCCCTCTCTCTGTCCCCTTCCACCCCTCCCCTCTCCCGCTCTCTGTTCCCTTCCACCCATTCTCCCTCTCCTCTTCCACCCCTCCCCTCTCCCTCTCTCTGTCCCCTTCCATCCCTCCCCTCTCCCTCTCTCTGTCCCCTTCCATCCCTCCCCTCTCCCTCTCTCTGTCCCCTTCCACCCCTCCCCTCTCCCGCTCTCTGTTCCCTTCCACCCATTCTCCCTCTCCTCTTCCACCCCTCCCCTCTCCCTCTCTCTGTCCCCTTCCACCCCCCTCCCCTCTCCCCTCTCTCTGTTCCCTTCCACCCATTCTCCCTCTCCTCTTCCACCCCTCCCCTCTCCCTCTCTCTGTCCTCTTCCACCCCTCCCCTCTCCCTCTCTCTGTCCTCTTCCACCCCTCCCCTCTCCCGCTCTCTGTTCCCTTCCACCCCTCCCCTCTCCCGCTCTCTGTTCCCTTCCACCCATTCTCCCTCTCCTCTTCCACCCCTCCCCTCTCCCTCTCTCTGTCCTCTTCCACCCTCCCCTCCTCCCTCTCTCTGTCCTCTTCCACCCCTCCCCTCTCCTCTCTCTGTCCCCTTCCACCCCTCCCCTCTCCCTCTCTCTGTCCTCTTCCACCCCTCCCCTCTCCCGCTCTCTGTTCCCTTCCACCCCTCCCCTCTCCCTCTCTCTGTCCTCTTCCACCCCTCCCCTCTCCCTCTCTCTGTCCCCTTCCACCCTTCTCCCTCTTTCTGTCCCCTTCCATCCCTCCCCTCTCCCTCTCTCTGTCCCCTTCCATCCTTCTCCCTCTCTGTCCCCTTCCATCCCTCCCCTCTCCCGCTCTCTGTCCCCTTCCATCCTTCTCCCTCTCTGTCCCCTTCCATCCCTCCCCTCTCCCGCTCTCTGTCCCCTTCCACCCCTCCCCCTCTCCCCTCTCTGTTCCCTTCCACCCCTCCCCTCTCCCGCTCTCTGTTCCCTTCCATCCCTCCCCCTCTCCCTCTCTCTGTTCCCTTCCCACCCCTCCCCTCTCCCTCTCCTCTTCCACCCCTCCCCTCTCCCTCTCTCTGTCCCCTTCCACCCCTCCCCTCTCCCGCTCTCTGTTCCCTTCCACCCCTCCCCTCTCCCGCTCTCTGTCCCCTTCCATCCCTCCCCTCTCCCTCTCTCTGTCCCCTTCCACCCATTCTCCCTCTCCTCTTCCACCCCTCCCCTCTCCCTCTCTCTGTCCTCTTCCACCCCTCCCCTCTCCCTCTCTCTGTCCTCTTCCACCCCTCCCCTCTCCCGCTCTCTGTTCCCTTCCACCCCTCCCCTCTCCCGCTCTCTGTTCCCTTCCACCCATTCTCCCTCTCCTCTTCCACCCCTCCCCTCTCCCTCTCTCTGTCCTCTTCCACCCCTCCCCTCTCCCTCTCTCTGTCCTCTTCCACCCCTCCCCTCTCCCTCTCTCTGTCCTCTTCCACCCCTCCCCCTCTCCCCGCTCTCTGTTCCCTTCCACCCCTCCCTCCCTCTCCCTCTCTCTGTTCTCTTCCACCCCTCCCCTCTCCCTCTCTCTGTCCTCTTCCACCCCTCCCCTCTCCCTCTCTCTGTCCTCTTCCACCCCTCCCCTCTCCCGCTCTCTGTCCCCTTCCACCCCTCCCCTCTCCCGCTCTCTGTTCCCTTCCATCCCTCCCCTCTCCCTCTCTCTGTTCCCTTCCACCCCTCCCCTCTCCCCTCCTCTGTTCCCTTCCACCCCCTCCCCTCTCCCTCTCTCTGTCCTCTTCCACCCCCCTCCCCTCTCCCTCTCTCTGTCCTCTTCCACCCCTCCCCTCTCCCGCTCTCTGTCCCTTCCACCCTCCCCTCTCCCGCTCTCTGTTCCCTTCCACCCCTCCCCTCTCCCTCTCTCTGTCCTCTTCCACCCCTCCCCTCAACCTCTCTCTGTCCCCTTCCATCATTCTCCCTCTCTCTGTCCTCTTCCATCCCTCCCCTCTCCCTCTCTCTGTCCTCTTCCACCCCTCCCCTCTCCCTCTCTCTGTCCCTCTTCCACCCCTCCCCTCTCCCTCTCTGTCCCCTTCCACCCCTCCCCTCTCCCTCTCTCGGTTCTCTTCACCCCTCCCCTCTCCCGCCTCTGTTCCGCTTCACCCATTCTCCCGCTCCTCTTCCACCCCTCCCCTCCTCTCTGTCCTCTTCCACCCCTCCCCTCTCCCTCTCGTCTGTCCCTCTTCCACCCCTCCCCTCTCGGCCTCTCTCTGTCCCCTTCCACCCCTCCCCTCTCCCTCTCTCTGTCCTCTTCCACCCTCCCCTCTCCCGCTCTCTGTTCCCTTCCACCCCTCCCCTCTCCCTCTCTCTGTCCTCTTCCACCCCTCCCTCTCCCTCTCTCTGTCCCCTTCCACCCTTCTCCCTCTTCTGTCCCCTTCCATCCCTCCCCTCTCCCTCTCTCTGTCCCCTTCCATCCTTCTCCCCTCTCTGTCCCCTTCCATCCCTCCCCTCTCCCCGCTCTCTGTCCCCTTCCATCCTTCTCCCTCTCTGTCCCCTTCCATCCCTCCCCTCTCCCGCTCTCTGTCCCCTTCCACCCCTCCCCTCTCCCTCTCTCTGTTCCCTTCCACCCCTCCCCTCTCCCGCTCTCTGTTCCCTTCCATCCCTCCCCTCTCCCTCTCTCTGTTCCCTTCCACCCCTCCCCTCTCCCTCTCCTCTTCCACCCCTCCCCTCTCCCTCTCTCTGTCCCCCTCCCACCCCTCCCCTCTCCCCGCTCTCTGTTCCCTTCCACCCCTCCCCTCTCCCGCTCTCTGTTCCCTTCCACCCATTCTCCCTCTCCTCTTCCACCCCTCCCCTCTCCCTCTCTCTGTCCCTTCCACCCCTCCCCTCTCCCGCTCTCTGTTCCCTTCCACCCATTCTCCCTCTCCTCTTCCACCCCTCCCCTCTCCCTCTCTCTGTCCCCTTCCATCCCTCCCCTCTCCCGCTCTCTGTCCCCTTCCATCCCTCCCCTCTCCCTCTCTCTGTCCCCTTCCATCCCTCCCCTCTCCCTCTCTCTGTCCCCTTCCATCCCTCCCCTCTCCCTCTCTCTGTCCTCTTCCACCCCTCCCCTCTCCCGCTCTCTGTTCCCTTCCACCCCTCCCCTCTCCCGCTCTCTGTTCCCTTCCACCCCATTCTCCCTCTCCTCTTCCACCCCTCCCTCTCCCTCTCTCTGTCCTCTTCCACCCCTCCCCTCTCCCTCTCTCTGTCCTCTTCCACCCCTCCCCTCTCCCTCTCTCTGTCCTCTTCCACCCCTCCCCTCTCCCGCTCTCTGTTCCCTTCCACCCCTCCCCTCTCCCTCTCTCTGTTCTCTTCCACCCCTCCCCTCTCCCTCTCTCTGTCCTCTTCCACCCCTCCCCTCTCCCTCTCTCTGTCCTCTTCCACCCCTCCCCTCTCCCTCTCTCTGTCCCCTTCCACCCCTCCCCTCTCCCGCTCTCTGTTCCCTTCCATCCCTCCCCTCTCCCTCTCTCTGTTCCCTTCCACCCCTCCCCTCTCCCTCTCTCTGTTCTCTTCCACCCCTCCCCTCTCCCTCTCTCTGTCCTCTTCCACCCCTCCCCTCTCCCTCTCTCTGTCCTCTTCCACCCCTCCCCTCTCCCGCTCTCTGTCCCCTTCCACCCCTCCCCTCTCCCGCTCTCTGTTCCCTTCCACCCCTCCCCTCCCCTCTCCCTCTCTCTGTCCTCTTCCACCCCTCCCCTCTCCCTCTCTCTGTCCCCTTCCATCATTCTCCCTCTCTCTGTCCTCTTCCATCCCTCCCCTCTCCCTCTCTCTGTCCTCTTCCACCCCTCCCCTCTCCCTCTCTCTGTCCTCTTCCACCCCTCCCCTCTCCCTCTCTCTGTCCCCTTCCACCCCTCCCCTCTCCCTCTCTCTGTCCCCTTCCATCCCTCCCCTCTCCCTCTCTCTGTCCCCTTCCACCCCTCCCCTCTCCCGCTCTCTGTTCCCTTCCACCCATTCTCCCTCTCTCGCTTTTGCTCTTTTTCTATTTTTGTCTGACTCCATGTCTGAGCGGAATACTGATGTCAGGGTTTGAGAGACGCAATTGGATGAAAAAAAATGACTTTCTGCCATCTTTTTTCATGCTGCACTTTGTGCTGCCAATTCACACTGCGCCGTGGGCCCCTGAAATAAAACCTGCCCAATTAACAGAGCGGGGGCTCAGAAGGGGGCCAACACAACCCAGCGACAAATATCCAGCATCTCTGGATCTTTATAAGGCCTGGCTACACAGAGGGGTAGCAGGGAGCCTGGAGAGATGCTCATTCAGAAGACCAAGGGAAGAACAGAAACAATTACAGCTCTGAGATGGAGGCAGCAGTAAAGACTTGATTTCACTCGAGATTTTATTAGGATCCCCATTGCCCGACGCCAATGGTGACAGCTAGTCTTACTGGAGTCCGACACATAACAAAAAAGTAATTCCAGACAAAATACTTTACATTTGACATTAACACAACAAGTAGGTCACAGGGGGAGAGGCGTTGTGCCTTGAGGTGTTGCTTTATATGTGTTTTGAAACCAGGTTTGCTGTCATTTGAGACGCAGATTTACTCTCTCATTACCCGCCCCGCCACCCCATCAGGCAGATTGATGCTCACAATCACATGGCATCTGAAGCTCTTTTAATTAGGAGCAACACAGAACAGCAGCCAGCTCCTGGTTCACATAACGACACAAGATGGCCAATTAATGTCCTTACAGTCCACCCCCTACAATCCTGAAACTAATACAATGCTTTAACGGGCAAACTTCTACTGAGGAATAAAGACAAAGCTAAGGATTCATTTTGAAATATAATATAACATGCACACATTTAGATACTCATTTGGCTCGTTACTCACGGTTGGCCAAAAAATACAAGTGGAGAAATAAACTGTCAAGAGATCTTATCCTCTGTTTCTCAAAAAAATACCTTCGGAGTAGATAAGAGCTTTACCACAGCTGACAATGAACCTTCCACTGGGGCCGAGCATAGCTCACCTCGCTGAGAGAGATAGTGGACTCCCTTTCAAAACCACTGTTGTTATACCACTGTTGTTATTTTTTGTGGTTACTGATCAAGGAGGATAAGTGAAGAGATCAACGTCAATGAATCACCCTTTTTTTCACATATATCTTCATGTCAGATCCACTTGACTGAGTTCCATTGTCCAACTCAATGGACTGTACTTATTTATGGGCTTTTCTTACACGAAGGAGGTCAGGAAGGTTTTAAGCAGGCTTTGAAACAAAGAATTGCAAACTGTATTTTTTTGTTGTTGATGATTTGTTCCCTCTAAAAAATATATTGCGTGTAGAAAATGTACATCTATGATGATAACATAGTACAAATCTATCGTTTTCAAAATGCCTTTTAAACCTTTTAGTATTCTCACAAAATTGTAATCAAACGGAAACTGAATTTAAATATTCAGCCTGAGGTGTGGTACACATGAATCCAGGGGCAGAAATCCCGGGGGGGACGGGGGGGACACGACCCCCCCATCCTGGGAAAAATATGATTTGTCCCCCCCAATATATCACTGAAACATAACTATGTAATTTAAATAATATTAATAATACGCAATGAAAGCAATTGTGCTGATTATAGACACTTAATAGCGCGTTTTTAAGTTTCAAAAGATTGCGACCCCCCCCACCCTTTTCCTCACAATGGTTTGATCCACTGGCAAGGTAACAGAGGGGTCGTAGCCACTGTCTGAAAGGCACTCAATGAACGTAACTGATGTAAGGTTAATCCAATCAATCACGCACACACACTAGCTGAATATGCAGAGCTAGCGCGCAAATATTAACTATTAAGCTAGCTAGTACCTATTCCATTTATGTGGCCTCGTCAAAGATGGAATCTTTGCTATCGTCAATTTATTCCGAGATCAGCATGCAGATGATGTAAGTTAGTGCTTCAAAGTCCCTGTGATAAGGTTAGCGATAAACTGAAGTCCAAACTGAACAGAACTACACTCTCTTCTACCATTGTCTTAAATGTATTTAATGGTCTCGTTGCAAAAGCTAAATTGTCGCAAGGGAACTTTTATTTATTTATTTTATTTAACCCGGGTAGCAAAGATTATAGCAAACACCACTGAAACTGAATTGGTGCTCGCTAGCTTTGCAAATTCAGCTATTGTTGGAAGCCAGCCAATATGAAACAAACTATTAAAATTACAAAAGGTTGCAGCATATGTTGTGTAAATGGTGAACTCATACAGCTGTCAACTCTTGTCATTTTAATCCGTTTCACATTTGCTAGCTACCTTTTAGATCGAAGCCCAAATAGAATGATAAAAGATAAGATGATAGAAGCCCATCTCCTACTGTAAATAACCTACACACTGTGTGTGTGTGTAGCCAGCCAGCCAGGTAGAAAAATGGCAGAAAAATAAAAGACGGACATCAGAGTATTTTTCAGTACACCAAAACGCAAAGTAAGAACCCTAGTAGCCTAATATCTCAAAGACTAGTTGATAAAATGTTCATAAGAAAGAAATGAAATTCTAATGGAAATGTTTCACAATGATGTCATTAGGCAGAGCAGGCAACAGATGGCACACAGACAGCAGAGTTTGGGACAGATATGCAGGGACAGACTGGCAGAGACAGGGAGTCTCAGGTAAGTTTGTTGAGTCTTTGTTTGGCAACATTATGAAAGGTTCTCCATTTTTTTTACTTGTAAAATAGGAACATAATTGGAAAATGCCATGGATACCCCCACTCTCAACTTAAACTGGTGACTGAACTAAGATTTGTTAAAGGCAATGGTATTGCTGTTGTGAGTAGTTGTGTAGTTTTGGGTACCGGTAGTTAGGAGTACGGCAAACACCTTATTTCTTTGGTTCCTCAATATACATTTACCATATTACAATGTAGGCTATGTGTTACAGCACTACTTTTGGTGTCCCCCTCAGGAATTGCTCTTGAGAAAATTTCATGTAATTGTCCCCCCCAAAGTTGATATCAGATTTTCGCCCCTGCATGAATCTAGTCTACACCACTAACACAAACATTATAGAAAATAAATCATTCAAATACTGAGCTATATTGTATGCAAAAAAACATGAGGACATTATATTGTTATTATACTAATACATTTGCTCAGAGAAAGAGACTTTTTTTTAACAAGTTTTATTTTTATCTCAAAAAGGCAGGGGTGAACATTATTGACACCCCTAAACATTATTTTAAATAAAGTAGTCAAAAGTGTAGTATTTGGTCCCATATTCCTAGCACCCAATGACTACATCATGCTAGTAGCTCTACAAACTTGCTGGGGATGCATTTTGCAGTTAGTTTTGGTTGTTTTTCAGATTATTTTGAGCCCAACAGAAATCAATGGTAACTAATGTATTGTGTCATTTTGGAGTCACTTTTATTATAAATAAGAATAGAATATGTTTCTAAACACTTCTACATTAATGTGGATGCTACCATGATTACAGATAATCCCGAAAAAAATCATGAATAATGATGAATGAGAAAGTTACAGAGGGTAAAATATCATACCCCCAAGACATGCTAACCTCTCAACTTTACCAATAACAGGGTAGGTTAATATGTCTGGGACCAAACACTAAACTTTTGACTACTTTATTTATAATATCCCAGTTCAATCCTAAACGATACACCTTATTTACAAACTGAACACGATTCCCTCAGTTCTCTAAGGCAGTGAGAGGAGCGCCTGCCTGCCAGCACAGGAGATGGGATGCAATAGAGTGAAAATAAAGGAGAAATAGGAAAAAGATAAGAGGAGGGGTGAGGAAAGATGAGGAGGAGTGAGGAAAGATGAGAGGAGGAGTGAGGAAAGATGAGAGGAGGGGTGAGGAAAGATGAGGAGGAGGGGTGAGGAAAGATGAGGAGGAGTGAGGAAAGATGAGGAGGAGTGAGGAAAGATGAGAGGAGGGGTGAGGAAAGATGAGAGGAGGGGTGAGGAAAGATGAGGAGGAGTGAGGAAAGATGAGGAGGAGTGAGGAAAGATGAGAGGAGGGGTGAGGAAAGATGAGAGGAGGGGTGAGGAAAGATGAGAGGAGGGGTGAGGAAAGATGAGGAGGAGTGAGGAAAGATGAGAGGAGGGGTGAGGAAAGATGAGAGGAGGGGTGAGGAAAGATGAGAGGAGGGGTGAGGAAAGATGAGGAGGAGTGAGGAAAGATGAGAGGAGGAGTGAGGAAAGATGAGAGGAGGAGTGAGGAAAGATGAGAGGAGGAGTGAGGAAAGATGAGGAGGAGTGAGGAAAGATGAGAGGAGGAGTGAGGAAAGATGAGAGGAGGAGTGAGGAAAGATGAGAGAGATACACAAGTAAACCCACCACCTTCTAAAAGCTGAGCCGTAGCTGAGCCGTAGCTGAGCCGTAGCTGTGCCGTAGCTGTGCCGTAGCTGTGCCGTAGCTGTGCCGTAGCTGTGCCGTAGCTGTGCCGTAGCTGTGCCGTAGCTGTGCCGTAGCTGAGCCATAGCTGAGCCATAGCTGAGCCATAGCTGAGCCATAGCTGTCAGGTACTCATCAGCCAATGTGACTGGAACTTCACATGCATGCACACACACAAGTGGACACACACACACACACACACACCGTCTCTGACCCTGGCCCTCTGAGAGCCCTTTCCATGTAGATGTCTGTCAGTCAGCTGTGAGTGACAGGAGGAGGACAGACGTCCTTGATGTCCATCCCTAGAGTCAGAAAAGCCAAGAAGGGAAAACCTTAGGACTTGAGAAACATGTTTAAAAACGTAATACCTTGACCTGCAGTAAAGGGCAGGGGCTGAACTGTCCTTATTTGGGTTTTGGGGAATCCTGATTGGCCAGATGAAATACCACTGTGAACGTAAGGGTAGAACTATAAGCCAAGAGAGGGATTGAACCACCCTGTCCTTTCAATGTGGAATCACTTTTCATATTGTCTGCTGTTTTCATTATTTGTAAATCTCCATTTCAAAAGCTGTCTGGCTGTGCAGCTTGTTTCAGTAGGAGAGGAGTCAGGGACGGATGGGGTTTGAGCAACGACGCTGGTCCTTTGTTAGACACTGGCCTGCAGCCAGCAGGATCAACCATTATGTATTGCTGTTTTTAAGGCGGATCATTTGTTTTTGTCTCAACAGCAAGCAGACAGTAGACAGACAGTAGACAGACAGTAGACAGACAGCAGACAGTAGACAGACAGTAGACAGTAGACAGCCAGTAGAGAGACGGTAGACAGACAGTAAAAGACAGTAGACAGACGGCAGACAGATGGCAGACAGACGGTAGACAGCAGACAGACAGTAGACAGTAGACAGACAGTAGACAGACAGTAGGCAGTAGACAGTAGACAGCAGACAGACAGTAGACATTAGACAGCCAGTAGACAGACGGTAGACAGACAGTAGACGGTAGACAGACGGTAGACAGACGGTAGACAGACGGTAGACAGACGGTAGACAGTAGACAGACAGTAGACAGACAGTAGACAGACAGTAGGCAGACAGTAGGCAGACAGTAGGCAGACAGTGGACAGACAGTAGACAGACAGTATTCAGTAGACAGTAGACAGTAGACAGACAGTAGACAGACAGTAGGCAGTAGACAGTAGACAGACAGTAGACATTAGACAGCCAGTAGACAGACGGTAGACAGACAGTAGACGGTAGACAGACGGTAGACAGACGGTAGACAGACGGTAGACAGTAGACAGACAGTAGACAGACAGTAGACAGACAGTAGGCAGACAGTAGGCAGACAGTGGACAGACAGTAGGCAGTAAGTAGGCAGTAGACAGACAATTGACAGTAGGCAGTAGACAGTAGACAGTAGTAGACAGACAGTAGACAGTAGTAGACAGACAGTAGACACTAGACAGACAGTAGTCACTAGACAGAAAGTAGACAGACAGTAGACAGACAGTAGACAGACAGTAGGCAGTAGGCAGTAGACAGAGAGTAGGCAGTAGACAGAGAGTAGGCAGTAGACAGTAGACAGTAGACAGACAGTAGGCAGACAGACAATAGACAGACAGTAGACAGTAGACCGTAGACAATAGATCGTAGACAGTAGGCAGTCCACAGTAGACAGACAGTAGACAGACAGTAGGCAGACAGTAGACAGACAGTAGACAGACGGTAGACAGCAGACAGACAGTAGACAGTAGACAGACAGTAGACAGATGGTAGACAGACAGTAGACAGTAGAAAGACAGTAAAAGACAGTAAAAGGACAGTAGACAGACAGTAGACAGACAGTAGGCAGTAGACAGTAGACAGCAGACAGACAGTAGACATTAGACAGCCAGTAGACAGACGGTAGACAGACAGTAGACAGTAAAAAGACGGTAGGCAGACGGTAGGCAGACGGTAGGCAGACGGTAGGCAGACGGTAGGCAGGCAGTAGGCAGGCAGTAGGCAGGCAGTAGGCAGGCAGTAGACAGACAGTAGGCAGTAGACAGACAGTAGGCAGTAGACAGACAGTAGGCAGTAGACAGACAGTAGGCAGTAGACAGTAGACAGTAGGCAGTAGGCAGTAGGCAGTAGACAGTAGACAGTAGACAGTAGACAGTAGACAGTAGGCAGTAGACAGTAGGCAGTAGGCAGACAGACAATAGACAGACAGTAGACAGTAGACCGTAGACAATAGATCGTAGACAGTAGGCAGTCCACAGTAGACAGACAGTAGACAGACAGCAGACAGACAGTAGACAGACGACAGACAGTAGACAGACAGTAGACAGTAGACAGACAATAGACAGACAGTAGACAGACAGCAGACAGTAGACAGTAGACAGACAGTAGAAAGTAGACAGACAGTAGACAGGCAGTAGACAGGCAGTAGACAGACGATAGACAGACGATAGACAGCCAGTAGACAGATGGTAGACAGACAGTATACAGTAAAAGGACAGTTGACAGACAGTTGACAGACAGTTGACAGACAGTTGACAGACAGTTGACAGACAGTAGGCAGTAGACAGACAGTAGACAGAAAGTAGACAGACAGTAGACAGTAGACAGTAGACAGACAGTAGACAGTAGACAGACAGTAGACAGACAGTAGACAGACAGTAGACAGCAGACAGACAGACGGTAGACAGCCAGTAGACAGACAGTAGACAGTAGAAAGACAGTAAAAGACAGTAGACAGGCAGTAGACAGACAGTAGACAGTAAAAAGACAGTAACAGACAGTAGGCAGACAGTAGGCAGACAGTAGGCAGACAGTAGGCAGTAGACAGACAGTAGACAGTAGACAGACAGTAGAAAGACAATTGACAGTAGGCAGACAGTAGGCAGTAGACATACAGTAGGCAGTAGACATACAGTAGGCAGTAGACAGATGTTAAGCAGGCAGACAGACAGTAGGCAGACAGTAGACAGTAGACCGTAGACAGTAGATCGTAGACAGTAGGCAGTCCACAGTAGACAGACAGTAGGCAGTAGGCAGTAGACAGTAGACAGACAGTAGGCAGACAGTAGGCAGACAGTAGGCAGACAGTAGACAGACAGTAGACAGACAGTAGACAGACAGTAGGCAGTAGGCAGTAGACAGAGAGTAGGCAGTAGGCAGTAGACAGAGAGTAGGCAGTAGACAGTAGACAGTAGACAGACAGTAGGCAGACAGACAATAGACAGACAGTAGACAGTAGACCGTAGACAATAGATCGTAGACAGTAGGCAGTCCACAGTAGACAGACAGTAGACAGTAGACAGTAGACAGACGACAGACAGTAGACAGACAGTAGACAGTAGACAGACAATAGACAGACAGTAGACAGACAGTAGACAGCCGGTAGACAGCAGACAGACAGTAGACAGTAGACAGACAGTAGACAGATGGTAGACAGACAGTAGACAGTAGAAAGACAGTAAAAGGACAGTAGACAGACAGTAGACAGACAGAAGGCAGTAGACAGTAGACAGCAGACAGACAGTAGACATTAGACAGCCAGTAGACAGACGGTAGACAGACAGTAGACAGTAAAAAGACGGTAGGCAGACGGTAGGCAGACGGTAGGCAGACGGTAGGCAGGCAGTAGGCAGACAGTAGGCAGGCAGTAGGCAGGCAGTAGACAGACAGTAGGCAGTAGACAGACAGTAGGCAGTAGACAGACAATTGACAGTAGGCAGTAGACAGTAGACAGTAGACAGTAGACAGTAGACAGTAGGCAGTAGGCAGTAGGCAGTAGACAGTAGACAGTAGACAGTAGGCAGTAGGCAGTAGGCAGTAGACAGTAGACAGTAGGCAGTAGGCAGACAGACAGTAGACAGACAGTAGACAGTAGACCGTAGACAATAGATCGTAGACAGTAGGCAGTCCACAGTAGACAGACAGTAGACAGACAGTAGACAGACAGTAGACAGACAGTAGACAGTAGACAGACGACAGACAGTAGACAGACAGTAGACAGACAATAGACAGACAGTAGACAGACAGCAGACAGTAGACAGTAGACAGACAGTAGACAGACAGTAGACAGGCAGTAGACAGGCAGTAGACAGACGGTAGACAGACGATAGACAGACGATAGACAGACGATAGACAGACGATAGACAGCCAGTAGACAGATGGTAGACAGACAGTATACAGTAAAAGGACAGTAGACAGACAGTTGACAGACAGTTGACAGACAGTTGACAGACAGTTGACAGACAGTAGGCAGTAGACAGACAGTAGACAGAAAATAGACAGACAGTAGACAGTAGACAGTAGACAGACAGTAGACAGACAGTAGACAGTAGACAGACAGTAGACAGACAGTAGACAGCAGACAGACAGTAGACGGTAGACAGCCAGTAGACAGACAGTAGACAGTAGAAAGACAGTAAAAGACAGTAGACAGGCAGTAGACAGACAGTAGACAGTAAAAAGACAGTAACAGACAGTAGACAGACAGTAGACAGACAGTAGACAGACAGTAGGCAGACAGTAGGCAGTAGACAGACAGTAGACAGTAGACAGACAGTAGACAGACAATTGACAGTAGGCAGACAGTAGGCAGTAGACATACAGTAGGCAGTAGACAGATGTTAAGCAGACAGACAGACAGTAGGCAGACAGTAGACAGTAGACCGTAGACAGTAGATCGTAGACAGTAGGCAGTCCACAGTAGACAGACAGTAGGCAGTAGACAGTAGACAGACAGTAGGCAGACAGTAGGCAGACAGTAGGCAGACAGTAGGCAGACAGTAGACAGACAGTAGACAGACAGTAGACAGTAGACAGTAGGCAGACAGTAGACAGTAGACAGTAGACAGACAGTAGACAGACAGTAGACAGTAGACAGTAGACAGACAGTAGACAGACAGTAGACAGTAGAGACAGTAGACAGACAGTAGACAGTAGAGACAGTAGACAGTATATAGACAGTGGAAAGTAGACAGACAGTAGACAGCCAGTAGACAGAAGACAGACAGTAGACAGTAGACAGCCAGTAGACAGACGGTAGACAGACGGTAGACAGTAGAAAGACAGTAAAAGACAGTAAAAGGACAGTAGACAGTAGACAGACAGTAGACAGACAGTAGACAGATGGCAGACAGACGGTAGACAGCAGACAGACAGTAGACGGTAGACAGCCAGTAGACAGACAGTAGACAGTAGAAAGACAGTAGACAGACAGTAGACAGACAGTAGACAGACAGTAGACAGTAGGGAGTAGACAGACAGTAGAGACAGTAGACAGTCAGTAGGCAGTAGACAGACAGTAGACAGACAGTAGACAGTAGACAGACAGTAGACAGACAGTAGACAGACGGTAGACAGACGGTAGACAGACGGTAGACAGTAGAAAGACAGTAAAAGACAGTAAAAGGACAGTAGACAGACAGTAGACAGACAGTAGACAGATGGCAGACAGACGGTAGACAGCAGACAGACAGTAGACGGTAGACAGCCAGTAGACAGACAGTAGACAGTAGAAAGACAGTAGACAGACAGTAGACAGACAGTAGACAGACAGTAGACAGATGGCAGACAGACGGTAGACAGCAGACAGACAGTAGACGGTAGACAGCCAGTAGACAGACAGTAGACAGTAGAAAGACAGTAGACAGACAGTAGACAGACAGTAGACAGACAGTAGACAGTAGGGAGTAGACAGACAGTAGAGACAGTAGACAGTCAGTAGGCAGTAGACAGACAGTAGACAGACAGTAGACAGACAGTAGACAGACAGTAGACAGACAGTAGACAGTAGACAGACAGTAGACAGACAGTAGACAGACAGTAGACAGACGGTAGACAGTAGAAAGACAGTAAAAGACAGTAAAAGGACAGTAGACAGACAGTAGACAGACAGTAGACAGATGGCAGACAGACGGTAGACAGCAGACAGACAGTAGACGGTAGACAGCCAGTAGACAGACAGTAGACAGTAGAAAGACAGTAGACAGTCAGTAGGCAGTAGACAGACAGTAGACAGACAGTAGACAGACAGTAGACAGTAGACAGACAGTAGACAGTAGACAGACAGTAGACAGACAGTAGACAGACAGTAGACAGTAGACAGTAGACAGACAGTAGACAGACAGTAGACAGACAGTAGACAGTAGACAGACAGTAGACAGACAGTAGACAGACAGTAGACAGACAATAGACAGTAGGGAGTAGACAGACAGTAGAGACAGTAGACAGTCAGTAGACAGACAGTAGACAGTAGACAGTAGGTAGACAGTAGGCAGACAGACAGACTGTACACAGTCGGCAGGCAGTAGACAGACAGTACACAGTAGGCAGACTTTAGACAATAGGCAGTAGACAGACTGTACACAATAGGCAGACAGTAGACAGGGCTTCTTCTGACCACACACTACTGGATCCACATACACCCCTGCCAGGGCCATATCATACAGACATCCCTGTTACCTGGTTCTTTAATTACAGTAATTAGACTAGACTCTGAGAGAGGGAGGGAGAGAGAGAGTGAGCAGGTACAGTTGAAGTCGGTAGTTTACATACACCTTAGCCAAATACATTTAAACTCAGTTTTTCACACTTGCTGACATTTAATCCAAGTAAAAATTCCCTGTTTTAGGTCAGTTAGGATCACCACTTTATTTTAAGAATGTGAAATGTCAGAATAAAATTAGAGAGAATGATTTATTTCAGCTTTTATTTCTTTCATGACATTCCCAGTGGGTCAGAATGTCACGCCCTGACCTGAGAGAGCCGTTTTTCTCTGTTTGGTTAGGTCAGGGTGTGATATGGGGTGGGCTTTCTATGTCATATATTTCTTTGTGTTTGACCGAGTATGGTTCCTAATCAGAGGCAGCTGTCTATCGTTGTCTCTGATTGGGAATCATACTTAGGCAGCCCTTTTTCCCACCTTCAGTTGTGGGATCTTGTTTTTGTACAGCTCAGTGAAAGCCTGCAGAACGTGACATTCGGTTTCCTTTGTTTGTTATTTTGTTTAGTGTTCTGAGTTTAAATAAAATGTATCATGAGCACTTACCACGCTGCACCTTGGTCTCCTCCTTACGATGATCGTCACACAGAAGTTTACATACCCTCAATTAGTATTTGGTAGCATTGCCTTTAAATTGTTTAACTTCCGTCAAACATGTCGCGTAGCCTTCCACAAGCTTCCCACATAAAGTTGGGTGAATTTTGGCCCATTCCTCCTGACAGAGCTGGTGTAACTGAGTCAGGTTAGTAGGCCTCCTTGCTCACACACGCTTTTCCAGTTCTGCCCACACATTTTCTATAGGATTGAGGTCAGGGCTTTGTGATGACCACTCCAATACCTTGACTTTGTTGTCCTTAAAGCCATTTTGCCACAACTTTGGAAGTATGCTTGGAGTCACTGTCAATTAGGAAGACCCATTTGCGACCAAGCTTTAACTTCCTTACAGATGTCTTGAGATGTTGCTTCAATATATGCACATACTTTTCCTTCGCCATGATGCCATCAATTTTGTGAAGTGCACCAGTCCCTCCTGCAGCAAAGCACCCCCACAACATGATGCTGCCACCCTCGTGCTTCACGGTTGCGATTGTGTTCTTCGGCTTGCAAACCTCCCCCTTTTTCCTCCAAACATAACAATGATCATTATGGCCAAACAGTTCTATTTTTTTCCATCAGACCAGAGGACATTTCTCCAAAAAGTACGATCAAAGTACATTCCTCTCTAGGAGACAGAACGCGTCTCCTTCCTGAGCGGTATGACGGCTGCGTGGTCCCATGGTGTTTATACTTGTGTACTATTGTTTGTACAGATGAACATGGTACCTTCAGGCGTTTGGAAATTGCTCCCAAGAATGAACCAAGCTTGTGGAGGTCTACAATTGTTTTTCTGAGGTCTTGGCTGATTTCTTTTGATTTCACCATGATGTCAATCCAAGAGGCACTGGGTTTGAAGGTAGGCCTTGAAATACATCCACAGGTACACCTCCAATTGAGTCAAATTATGTCAATTAGCCTATCAGAAGCTTCTAAAGCCATGACATAATTTTCTGGAATTTTCCAAGTTGTTTAAAGGCACAGTCAACTTAGTGTATGTAAACTTCTGACCCACTGCAATTGTGATACAGTGAATTATATGTGAAATAATCTGTCTGTAAACAATTGTTGGAAAAATGGCTTGTGTCATGCACAAAGTAGATGTCCTAACCGACTTGCCAAAACTATTGTTTGTTAACAAGAAATGTATGGAGTGGTTGAAAAACGAGTTTTAATGACTCCAACCTAAGTGTATGTAAACTTCTGACTTCAACTGTATTTGTGTACTTAAAGCTAGTGCTCCACAACAGTGTAGCCTCTCTCTCTCTCAATCTCTCTCTCCCTCTCCCTCTCTCTCTCTCTCTCTCTCTCTCTCTCTCTCTCTATATATATATATATACTCCTCAAAAAAATAAAGGGAACACTTAAACAACACAATGTAACTCCAAGTCAATCACACTTTTGTGAAATCAAACTGTCCACTTAGGAAGCAACACTGATTGACAATAAATTTCACATGCTGTTGTGCAAATGGAATAGACAACAGGTGGAAATTATAGGCAATTAGCAAGACACCCCCAATAAGGCGCTACCAGGAGACAGGCCAGTACATCAGGAGACGTGGAGGAGGCCGTAGGAGGGCAACAACCCAGCAGCAGGACCGCTACCTCCGCCTTTGTGCAAGGAGGAGCACTGCCAGAGCCCTGCAAAATTACCTCCAGCAGGCCACAAATGTGCATGTGTCTGCTCAAACGGTCAGAAACAGACTCTATGAGGGTGGTATGAGGGCCCGACGTCCACAGGTGGGGGTTGTGCTTACAGCCCAACACCGTGCAGGACGTTTGGCATTTGCAGAGAACACCAAGATTGGCAAATTCGCCACTGGCGCCCTGTGCTCTTCACAGATGAAAGCAGGTTCACACTGAGCACATGTGACAGACGTGACAGAGTCTGGCGACGCCGTGGAGAACGTTCTGCTGCCTGCAACATCCTCCAGCATGACCGGTTTGGCGGTGGGTCAGTCATGGTGTGGGGTGGCATTTCTTTGGGGGGCCGCACAGCCCTCCATGTGCTCGCCAGAGGTAGCCTGACTGCCATTAGGTACCGAGATGAGATCCTCAGACCCCTTGTGAGACCATATGCTGGTGCGGTTGGCCCTGGGTTCCTCCTAATGCAAGACAATGCTAGACCTCATGTGGCTGGAGTGTGTCAGCAGTTCCTGCAAGAGGAAGGCATTGATGCTATGGACTGGCCCGCCCGTTCCCCAGACCTGAATCCAATTGAGCACATCTGGGACATCATGTCTCGCTCCATCCACCAACGCCACGTTGCACCACAGACTGTCCAGGAGTTGGCGGATGCTTTAGTCCAGGTCTGGGAGGAGATCCCTCAGGAGACCATCCGCCACCTCATCAGGAGCATGCCCAGGCGTTGTAGGGAGGTCATACAGGCATGTGGAGGCCACACACACTACTGAGCCTCATTTTGACTTGTTTTAAGGACATTACATCAAAGTTGGATCAGCCTGTAGTGTGGTTTTCCACTTTAATTTTGAGTGTGACTCCAAATCCAGACCTCCATGGGTTGATAAATTGGATTTCCATTGATTATTTGTGTGTGATTTTGTTGTCAGCACATTCAACTATGTAAAGAAAAAAGTATTTAATAAGATTATTTCATTCATTCAGATCTAGGATGTGTTATTTTAGTGTTCCCTTTATTTTTTTGAGCAGTATATATATATATATATATATATATATATATACACACAATACTGCCTCCCCTACAAATACTTATCCCTCAAGGTACCTTTCACCTCAGTTGCCCTCCTCTATTGCTATCTCACTCTCTCTCGCTTTCCTTCTCTCTCTGTCCTAGGATCCATCTAACAGGATAATGATTGTAATCACAGCATCAATATAGCACTCATGACTGGTGGAAGTTATCTGAAACCGTGGGATTGATTTCCTCTACAACAGTTTGGGTTGGGGACCGTATGTATGAGACCCTAGTGAATGGATGTGTAGTTCTACCCTAAACAACTACACAGAGGAGGGAGGAAGGAAGGAAGTAGGGAGGACGGAGGGATCAGCTCAGGAGGGATGGCTGGTGACTGAAGGAAAACACTTAGAATGGTGTCTGCAAACTTCCCAGTACACAAACAAACCATATTTCTCTCTCATTCTTCTCCATCCCCTCTATTTTCTTTCAATCTTTCACTCACACAAGCACTCACACAAGCACTCACACAAGCACTCACACAAGCACATCCATACAAACACACACTGTATGAGAGCGAAGGGTGGAACCCTCTCTCATCTCTCTCTCTTCCTCTAATCTCCTTCTCTCTTTCCCTCTGCTGCTCTGTCTTTCTCTTCCATAAACTCTGTTTTCCACTTCTCTAACCTCCCTCTCTCTATTCTTTCTATCCTATGGCTTCAGCATGCTTCGGTTCAGCTGTTTGGGAGCGTGCTCACATACTCCCTTCGTTTGAAAAAACGGGAAAAAAGTGGTAATAGTACTGTTTGTCCCTACTGAAACGCCATACCAAGTATACACATCCTCAAAATAGTCCGAATTAATCTAAGAATTCAATAAATCTGTCAGAAATGTTGACGTTTTTGCCGAGGAGATCTTAGTCGTGCAATTTTGGTGGAGTATTTCTTAAGTGAAAATATGGGCATGAAAACAAGTCGTCTCTCGTTGAATGACAACAAACACATAATTGTAGAATCTCTACTGTTGACCAATCACAGTAGATATCGGCTTGCCTGCACTAACAGCCGAAAAACCCTTGTCCAAGACCAAAACTAACAAAAACGTCACAAAACATCATCATAATATATGCACAAACTGTTAGAACTGTTTGAGATGGGAAGCATTTCAGAACATTTCCGGAGACCTTCTCCCCTACCTCACCTCGCTCATCAACTCATCCTTGACCGCTGGCTACGTCCCTTCCGTCTTCAAGAGAGCGAGAGTTGCACCCCTACTGAAAAAACCTACACTCGATCCCTCCGATGTCAACAACTACAGACCAGTATCCCTTCTTTCTTTTCTCTCCAAAACTCTTGAACGTGCCGTCCTTGGCCAGCTCTCCTGCTATCTCTCTCAGAATGACCTTCTTGATCCTAATCAGTCAGGTTTCAAGACTGGGCATTCAACTGAGACTGCTCTTCTCTGTGTCACGGAGGCTCTCCGCACTGCTAAAGCTAACTCTCTCTCCTCTGCTCTCATCCTTCTAGACCTATCTGCTGCCTTTGATACTGTGAACCATCAGATCCTCCTCTCTACCCTCTCCGAGTTGGGCATCTCCGGCGCGGCCCATGCTTGGATTGCGTCCTACCTGACAGGTCGCTCCTACCAGGTGGCGTGGCGAGAATCTGTCTCCGCACCACGCGCTCTCACCACTGGTGTCCCCCAGGGCTCTGTTCTAGGCCCTCTCCTATTCTCGCTATACACCAAGTCACTTGGCTCTGTCATATCCTCACATGGTCTCTCCTATCATTGCTATGCAGACGACACACAATTAATCTTCTCCTTTCCCCCTTCTGATAACCAGGCGGCGAATCGCATCTCTGCATGTCTGGCAGACATATCAGTGTGGATGATGGATCACCACCTCAAGCTGAACCTCGGCAAGACGGAGCTGCTCTTCCTCCCGGGGAAGGAATGCCCGTTCCATGATCTCGCCATCACGGTTGACAACTCCCTTGTGTCCTCCTCCCAGAGTGCTAAGAACCTTGGCGTGATCCTGGACAACACCCTGTCGTTCTCCACTAACATCAAGGCGGTGACCCGATCCTGTAGGTTCATGCTCTACAACATTTGCAGAGTACGACCCTGCCTCACACAGGAAGCAGCGCAGGTCCTAATCCAGGCACTTGTCATCTCCCGTCTTGACTACTGCAACTCGCTGTTGGCTGGGCTCCCTGCCTGTGCCATTAAACCCCTACAACTCATCCAGAACGCCGCAGCCCGTCTGGTGTTCAACCTTCCCAAGTTCTCTCACGTCATCCCGCTCCTCCGCTCTCTCCACTGGCTTCCAGTTGAAGCTCGCATCCGCTACAAGACCATGGTGCTTGCCTACGGAGCTGTGAGGGGAACGGCACCTCCGTACCTTCAGGCTCTGATCAGGCCCTACACCCAAACAAGGGCACTGCGTTCATCCACCTCTGGCCTGCTCACCTCCCTACCTCTGAGGAAGCACAGTTCCCGCTCAGCCCAGTCAAAACTGTTCGCTGCTCTGGCACCCCAATGGTGGAACAAGCTCCCTCACGACGCCAGGACAGCGGAGTCAATCACCACCTTCCGGAAACACCTGAAACCCCACCTCTTTAAGGAATACCTGGGATAGGATAAAGTAATCCTTCTAACCCCCCCCCCCTTAAAAGATTTAGATGCACTATTGTAAAGTGGTTGTTCCACTGGATATCATAAGGTGAATGCACCAATTTGTAAGTCGCTCTGGATAAGAGCGTCTGCTAAATGACTTAAATGTAAATGTAAATGTAAGCATGCGGATGCCTTTAATCCTACTGACAGGCAGGTCTCTCGCTCTTTCAGCCCCTCCCCTCCTCCCAGGGGAGTCAGCAGTGAAATGAGGGTGACTGGTGAGCTGAGCTGAACTTAACTCATGTCACTCAGGAATACTGACAACACAAACAGGGACCTGCTATATTCAAACACTGCACAGAGAAACCCTGTGGTCCTCAGACCTGCTGCATTCAAACATAGTACCGAGAAACCCCGTAGTCCTCAGACCTGCTGCATTCAAACACAGCACAGAGAAACCCCGTGGTCCTAAGAGCCATTCTGGACAGGGCACAATCTCAATCCATCATTGTGCCGAGTGGGAGACCACTTGACCTACTTGTAGGTAATGAATATGTTCTGTTCCATGAACAAAGGGATAGAGAGACCGATTGAGACTCCCTTTTCAAAATATATTTGTCTCTTCCTCTGTACTATTTTCATATTTTTATTGCACTCTTCCTCACTCCCTTCATCCCACACTCTCTCCCTTTTTTAAAACACTTTACATAACTTTTTTACTTTATTGCATTTAGTTTTACAGGGACAGTGCACATTAATCAACATTACTGTAACTGCAGTCCCTGAACAACTGCAGTCCCTGAACAAACAAAAGCATTTTGGGGTGTTTACAGTGCTCTGTCTCTGTCCGAGTCTGAGGTAGCTGATTAAAAATAAATCACAGACACGTTGCCAAAGTCCAGAGTAATGAGGGTGTCTGAGTTTGGGTGCAGTCCAGCTCTGTCCTACAGGGCCGTGTCTGCTCTGACCAGCGGATCGGATTTCATCTCAGGCCTCCTCAGCACAGGCCCAACCCAACTTCCTCCTCCTGTCTTATTGGTCTCCTCAGACAGGCCAAACGACACACAAAGCCCAGCATGATGCCGAGGAGACATCGATGCCCTCGTACCCCCGGCACACACAACCCCAACCCCTCTGCCCCCCCCCCCAATGCTCCCCCTCCCCAAAATCAAATATACATGAGCTGCCTTATCTGTCATCATTTATTAAAGTTTATTGTGACAACTCCTGTGTGTGAGAGAGGTAAGACTGTGTGCTGTTAGAGAAGGAAGGCGAGTAGTATAGGTGGAGAACACAGAAAGCTGACACACTCTAGGAGCGACAAAGAGGGAAAGATACAGAAAGAGAGTGGGTAAGCAATTGAAAGAGGAGGAGGTGGTGGAGGAGGAGTGGAGGGTAGGTGGATCTCAGTGGAGCATGAAATGAGAGCTTTACCTGGAGACAGATAGAAAGAGAACGCTGCGCTGTCTGGGCTTTACCTAGCGCTCTGACACACACTGCAGCATGATCTGCTCTGTCTGGGCTTTACCTAGCGCTCTGAGTCTGACACACACTGCTGCATGGACAGGTCTGCTCTCCTCTCCACCTAGCCCCCCTCACACACACTCCCACCAACCCTCACATCCTCTCCCACCTGGTCCCCCTTGCACCTACTCCCACCACCCCCCACACTTAACATTCAACCCCCATATCTTTCTCTATCTCCTTACTCTACCTCTCTCTCTCCTTTTACACTTTCTACACTTCTCTTCTTAGAAGTTTTAGACACAGCCCGCGTCTCCCCTATCCTCGCTCCCCTCCCAGCCCCCTCCCTCCCCTCTGTTTGCTAATACTTCCTGTCACCTTATCTGGGTGCGTGTCTCTCGGAGGTTGCAGCAGGCGCCTAGTGTCGAGATGGCAGACCAGGTAGGCATCTGCTGTGGGAAATCATCCATCCATCAATATAACCCTCCCGGGCCGAACCGATCTGCTGAAGTTCAAAGCTGAGCCACACGCAGCCACATGCCCCTCTCAAGACCAGACGTCACTCAAGACAGGGAACCTAACGTATCAACCCCTGCAGCCGCAAGGTTACAGACAGACAGACAGACAGACAGACAGACAGACAGACAGACAGACAGACAGACAGACAGACAGACAGACAGACAGACAGACAGACAGACAGACAGACAGACAGACAGACAGACAGACAGACAGACAGACAGACAGACAGACAGACGCATGATGACAACAGGAGTGTCAGAGTATATAATGATTCTCAATATGATCAGCGTTCATGGTAGAGAGAGAGAGACCACTAACACCCCTATCAGATAGCAGCAAAATCACAGCCTACTTGAACAGAGCAATACTCAATCATGAGGCATCAAAGCCAAAGGAACTGAATAATATTAAGAAATGCTATAGGTGGACGGAAAGTAGTGTGGAAACCTACCAAAAAACAATTAGGCAACAACTAACTCAATCCCTTTTAGACACCTTCCTGGACAAAACGTTTCGCTGCAACACCGAAGATGTAAACTTGGCAGTAGAAAGCCTAAACAGTAAATTTGACCTCTCAGCTTCCCTATCAAATCTAAAAATGTCAAGCACAAAACCTAAGAAAATTAACAACAAAGACAAATGGTTTGATGAAGAATCCACAAACCTAAGAAAGAAATTGAGAAACCTATCCAACCAAAAACATAGAGACCCAGGAAACCAGAGTCTACATCTTCACTATGGTTAATCACTAAAACAACACAGAAATACACTACGGAAAAAGAAGGTACAGCGTGTCAGAAATCAGCTCAATGTAACTGAAGAATCCATAGACTCTAACCACTTCTGGGAAAATTGGGAAAACACTAAACATACAACAACACGAAGAGTTATCTATCCAAAATGGAGATGTATGGATAAACCACTTCTCCAATCTTTTTGGCCCTGTAACAAAGAACAGAAAAATGATCAAATACAAATCTTAAAATCAACTAATAAATACTACCAGAACCCACTGGATTCTCCAATTACATTGAATGAACTACAGGACAAAACACAAACCCTCCAACCCTAAAAGGCCTGTGGTGTTGACGGTATTCTAAATTAAATAATAAAATATACAGACCACTTCCTTAGCTCTGGCATCTTCCCCAATATTTGGAACCAAGTACTGATCACCCCAATCCACAAAAGTGGAGACAAATTGGCCCCAGTAACTACAATGGGATATGTGTCAACAGCAACCTTAAGAAAATACTCTCCATTATCATTAACAGACTAGTACAGACTATTACATTTCCTCAGTGAAAACATTGTACTGAGAAAATGTCAAATTGGCTTTTTACCAAATTACCGTACGACAAACCACATATTCACCATGCACACCCTAATTGACAAAGAAACAAACAAATTCAAAGGCAAAGTCTTCTTGTTGATTCCAAAAAGCTTTTGCCTCAATTTAGCATGAGGGACTGCTATACAAATTGATGGAAAGTTGTGATGGGGAAAAACATACAACATTATAAAATCCATGAACACAAACAACAAGTGTGTGGTTAAAATTGGCAAAAAACACATTTCTTTCCACATGGCCATGGGGTGAGACAGGGATGATGCTTAAGCCCCACCCTCTTCAAAGTATCTATAAACGAAATGGCAAGGGCACTAGAACAGTCCGCAGCCCCCAGCCTCACCCTACTAGAATGTGAAGTCAAATGTCTACTGCTGATGATCTGGTGCTTCTGTCCACATCCAAGGAGGGCCTACAGCAGCACCTAGATCTTCTGTACAGATTCTGTCAGACCTGGGCCCTGACAGTAAATCTCAGTAAGACAAAAATAATGGTGTTCCAAAAAAGGTCCAGTTGCAAGGACCACAAATACAAATTCCATCTAGACACTGTTGCCCTAGAGCACACAAAAACTAAACATACCTCGGCCTAAACATCAGCGCCACAGGTAACTTCCACAATGCTGTGAATGAACTGAGAGACAAGGCAAGAAGGGCCTTCTATGCCATCAAAAGGAACATAAAATTCAATATATACAAATTAGGATCTGGATAAAAATACTTGAATCAGTTATAGAACCCATTGCCCTTTATGGTTGTGAGGTCTGATGTCCACTCACCAACCAAGAATTCACAAAATGGGACAAACACCAGATTGAGACTCTGCATGCAGAATTCTGCAAAAATATCTTTGTGTACAACGTAAAGCACCAAATAAAGCAAGCAGAGGAGAATTAGGCCAAAACCCGCTAATTATCAAAATCCAGAAAAGAGACTTTCAATTCTACAACCACCTAAAAGTATCGGTTCCCAAACCTTCCAAAACAAAGCCATCATATACAGAGAGATGAACCCGGAGAAGAGTCCCCTAAGCAAGCTGGTCCTATTTGGCACCGAACAGAGAGTACACATTGGCAGAATACTTGACCACTGTGACTGACCCAAACTGAAGGAAAGCTTTGACCATGTGCAGACTCAGTGAGCATAGCCTTGCTATTGAGAAAAGCTGCCGTAGGCAGACCTGACTCTCAAGAGAAGACAGGCTA
>NW_021823511.1:0-39321 GCF_901001165.1 Salmo trutta | reverse complement strand
AGAGACAGAGAGAGAGCGAGAAGGAGAGGAGCGACAGAGAGAAGAAGAGAGGCATGAGGAGAGAGAGAGAGAGGTCTGCTGAATATTACTGTAGTGGGGAGCTATTATGAACAGAAGGGCCAGACAATGGTGTGAGGCCCAGAGCTGGAGAGAAATGCCAGCGATGTGAATGCCAGATACAGCTAAGCAGTCCAATGTTTCGGTCAGTTTAATCCCGTTGCATGTCTGTGTTGAGTGTCTATTTGTTGGGGTTGTGTGTGATTGGCAGCCACTCGGAGAGGTGGGTAAACACACCTCCAAATCACACAATTACACAATCGCCAACATCCCGAAGAGCATTCCAGAATCCAACGCTACAGAACCGCAAATATTTGGAGATCCACCCAGTTAGATGAGCTGATTCTAGACATCTGTCAATAGTAGTGGTTTCCAGATCTAGAGACTGTGATGTGGGTACAACGACGTGTGTGTGTGTGTGTGTGTGTGTGTGTGTGTGTGTGTGTGTGTGTGTGGTGTGTATACTATGTACTCACGGGAGGTAGACCATTCCAGACTGGAGCTTGGCTCCCTCCCAGAAACAGTCCAGGGGCGTGATGATGAGACAGGGGTGCAGCTTCTCAATAATCTGACGGGGGACACCAGGGACCCCCGTGTTACCACTGACGCTCCAACCACTACATTATAACATCACATTATGGTAACATCACATTATTAGTAACGTCACAACAGCTTCTCAATGGTCTGACGGGGGACACCAGGGACCCCCGTGTTACCACTGACGCTCTGTCCCTCCGTATGAGGGGCAGCGTTCGATTTAGAAAGAGAGAGAGAGACAGTTCCCTCATGCTTACCTGGTCCATAAAATGAGCTTCGGTAACAAGTTCTCCTGATTTGTAGCATAAATGTTCCAATTTCCATTGTCTGAAAAGACAAAATATCATTTACACAACAGCTCTGACCGATCTAAAACATCATTTGTTTGAACGTGTGTGAGAGTGTTAAAGCGGTGAATGTGCACTCGGGTGGTGTGTGTGTGTGTGTGTGTGTGTAAGTTACCTGTTAAAGAGGTGAATGTGCACTCGGCTGGTGTGTGTGTGTGTGTGTCACCTGTTAAAGAGGTGAATGTGCACTCGGCTGGTGTGTGTGTGTGCGTGTGTGTGTGTGTGTGTGTGCGTGTGTGCGTGCGTGTGTGTGTGTGTGTGTGCGTGCGTGCGCGGTCACCTGTTAAAGAGGTAAACGTGCACTCGGCTGGCCCTGATAGCTGAATCCAGGTGCTGTTGTAGCGCCTCCACAGTGAGCACGTTAGCGCCCTCCTGGCGCGGCGTCTGGATCATCAGCTGGGGACTGAACATGGCCTCCTCGCCCATCTTCTGGCGCGTGTACTTCAGCTCCTGATTCACCCTGCCGCCCACTGCACACCACACACACACACACACACACACACACACACACGTTCAGTCTGATATTACATGACATACACATCTTCCCGAACCTGGTTTGATCTCCAACGTGTATATTCCACCTTTTGTAACAAAGGATACAATCAAATGTATTAGTGTATCAATCCTCCTGAACGAGCAATAAGGCCTGTGGTGACCCTGTCAGCCCCACCACACCAACTGATGTTACCAAAAACCTGTTCTGACTTAGAATGTCAGTACAGCGTCATAGAAGGCCAGGCTCGGCCTCAGCGTTTGGCTCCCTCAGCCCTACAGTGACAAGAAAGGAGGGAGACACTCATTCCTCCCTCCCTCTCTCTCACTTTGTGGCGTGGTGAGGCTAAGCCCTGTGCGTGAGCTCCCAGCCCCTCCAGCTACAAAAGCAGCCTTATGGTAGGGCTGTGACGGTCTTGGAATGTGAGGTTAAGGTAACTGGCCGGGCCAATGTACACGGTCACCGAGGTAACCGTTTAGGGGGGAGGTCAAAAAAGGGAAGTCATAATTCTGTTTGTACACTTGTTTACATGGATATGCTTCTAAATAAAACCTATTTGAAACAAGCCATTACACTTCGTTATTACCATGGCATTTCATTATTATTACTTATAAATATTAATCAACAAATTAGGAAATGCCAGGTTGGATAGGATCTGTTACATTTTCGTTTTGACAAAACATGAACAGAGTCAAAATACAGAGACATGCCAACTTTGTCCTTGTCTGTTGGCTTTTCTGCATAGATATTTTTGAAATACAAGTCCTATTTTGACGCAACAAGCGATTCAAACAAAGTCCGGTGGGTTTTCTCCCACTTTCCCCGAAATATTCGCATAACGTCACAAACCGTGCTGCTGCGGCCATTCGATGGCACTGGCGTTGACATGTTTTCTTCAAAGGGAGGACTCCGTAATGAGAGATATAACGTAGGCTAAGCTATTGAAAAGATGGAGTCCAGACAGGCTACTTTAGGAACCGTGTTGACAGCTTCGTTATCGTATGAAGATGAAATGGACAATCATTAAAATAAAAACCAATACAAGCAACATGCCCATAGCCTATTTATCAGCTATGCTGATTATCGAGGGGGAGAGTGTTGGAAAGATTTTTCAAATACTGTGAAGAACTATTATAATTTCAATGGATGTAAAAAAAAAAAAAAAAAAAAATGTAAACATTACTTTTTTGACTTACTGTGCGAGGTGAATAAAACATTTCTACCTCCCAAGCCCTCCAATCCTGCTGGCCACTCCCTCAGTCTCTACCTCCCAAAACCCTCCAATCCTGCTGGCCACTCCCTCAGTCTCTACCTCCCAAAGCCCTCCAATCCTGCTGGCCACTCCCTCAGTCTCTACCTCCCAAAGCCCTCCAATCCTGCTGGCCACTCCCTCAGTCTCTACCTCCCAAAACCCTCCAATCCTGCTGGCCACTCCCTCAGTCTCTACCTCCCAAAACCCTCCAATCCTGCTGGCCACTCCCTCAGTCTCTACCTCCCAAAACCCTCCAGCCCTGCTGGCCACTCCCTCAGTCTCTACCTCCCAAAACCCTCCAATCCTGCTGGCCACTCCCTCAGTCTCTACCTCCCAAAGCCCTCCAATCCTGCTGGCCACTCCCTCAGTCTCTACCTCCCAAAGCCCTCCAATCCTGCTGGCCACTCCCTCAGTCTCTACCTCCCAAAACCCTCCAATCCTGCTGGCCACTCCCTCAGTCTCTACCTCCCAAAGCCCTCCAATCCTGCTGGCCACTCCCTCAGTCTCTACCTCCCAAAACCCTCCAATCCTGCTGGCCACTCCCTCAGTCTCCACCTCCCAAAGCCCTCCAATCCTGCTGGCCACTCCCTCAGTCTCTACCTCCCAAAACCCTCCAATCCTGCTGGCCACTCCCTCAGTCTCTACCTCCCAAAGCCCTCCAATCCTGCTGGCCACTCCCTCAGTCTCTACCTCCCAAAGCCCTCCAATCCTGCTGGCCACTGCCTCAGTCTCCACCTCCCAAAACACTCCAATCCTGCTGGCCACTCCTTCAGTCTCTACCTCCCAAAGCCCTCCAGCCCTGCTGGCCACTCCTTCAGTCTCTACCTCCCAAAGCCCTCCAATCCTGCTGGCCACTCCCTCAGTCTCTACCTCCCAAAACCCTCCAGCCCTACTGTCCACTCCCTCAGTCTCCACCTCCCAAAACACTCCAATCCTGCTGGCCACTCCTTCAGTCTCTACCTCCCAAAGCTCTCCAATCCTGCTGGCCACTCCTTCAGTCTCTACCTCCCAAAGCCCTCCAATCCTGCTGGCCACTCCCTCAGTCTCTACCTCCCAAAGCCCTCCAGCCCTGCTGGCCACTCCCTCAGTCTCTACCTCCCAAAGCCCTCCAATCCTGCTGGCCACTCCCTCAGTCTCTACCTCCCAAAGCCCTCCAGCCCTGCTGGCCACTCCCTCAGTCTCTACCTCCCAAAGCTCTCCAATCCTGCTGGCCACTCCCTCAGTCTCTAATTCCCAAAGCCCTCCAATCCTGCTGGCCACTCCCTCAGTCTCTACCTCCCAAAGCCCTCCAGCCCTGCTGGCCACTCCTTCAGTCTCTACCTCCCAAAGCCCTCCAGCCCTGCTGGCCACTCCCTCAGTCTCTACCTCCCAAAGCCCTCCAATCCTGCTGGCCACTCCCTCAGTCTCTACCTCCCAAAGCTCTCCAATCCTGCTGGCCACTCCCTCAGTCTCTACCTCCCAAAGCTCTCCAATCCTGCTGGCCACTCCCTCAGTCCCTACCTCCCAAAGCCCTCCAATCCTGCTGGCCAATCCCTCAGTCTCTACCTCCCAAAGCCCTCCAGCCCTGCTGGCCACTCCTTCAGTCTCTACCTCCCAAAGCCCTCCAATCCTGCTGGCCACTGCCTCGCTCAGACATGCTGAAACATCCACTGAAAGCTGCAAGAAAGCTTGCCTCCATCTCTGCCTCATCGGATGTCATTTTCTGTTCACTTCCCAATGATTCTACATGTTGAACTGCCACCGTTTGTTGATACAGCCGCGCACGGCCGAGGTTCGCGCCGATCTGTCCTGTTTAAAGACATGATCCGTATTTGGTGAAACTACCACATCCGTTTGGGACAACAAAGAAGTTACTTCAACAAACACTGTTATTTTCCCCTCGGGCATCATCGCTCCTCTCCTCCGTTTCATCAACAAAACCAAAACAATAACAAAGGCCATGGGGGGGGGGGGGCGGACGGACGAACAGTGACACTGAAGGACAGACACCCCTGACTCTGGCTTCAGGAAGCTGGTGAGGTTGACACACAGAGCATTTCAACTCTGCTGAGTCATTGCCACAGACCATCTCACCATTGACCGTTGTCAGACTAACATGACGCAGAATGTCAAGACGGGTCGCTCTTCCAACAGCCATGTCACTGGCTGGCATATCGTTGCCTATCACACACACTCACGCACGCACTCACGCACGCACGCACGCACGCACACAAACACACACACACACACAGACACACACACAGACACACAGACACAGACACACACACACACACACACACACACACACACACAGACACAGACACACACACACACACAGACACGCAAAGCTCTGTGAGAGAACCGAGCTGAAAAATCTGTTATGTTTTATATGCTCTAATCCAATTGCTCGACTACAATTCATGAAACATGAAACAGGCATAGGTGGAATATTTTCAGCCTATTGTAATCGTGTTAAAGTTTAACATAAGCATGCTATTCTGTCCGGGGACAGACCACCCAGGCAGACCAGAGAGCAACACGGAGGGAGGGGGCCATGTCTGTGCGTATTAGGGAAACACACTTGATTTTTTCCCTCCCCCCCGACCCAAACACAGCGCTCCCATCTGATCCGGGTCGAGTGCGTGTTTAGAATCGACATCATTAATAGCAGGCCTGAGCTAACCAGAGACGGACACAAACACGCTTTCTCCCGCTCCCCCACATCTACCACGACCCACACACACAGGCCAGCATGGAACTGATTTACAACTCATGGAACTGGGTGTGTGTGTGTGTGTGTGTGTGTGCGTGCGTGCGTGCGTGCGCGCGCGTCTGTGTGTGTGTGTGTGTGTGCGTGCGTGCGTGCGTGGGTGCGTGCGTGCGTGTGTGTGTGTGTGTGCGTGCGTCTGTGTGTGTGTGTGGGTGTGTGTGTGTGCGTGTGTGTGTGCGTGTGTGTGTGTGCCCTGTCCAAAAACAGCCCCCCTAGACCGTAGGCACTAGTGTAGAGCTTAGAGGATATGATGGGCGTAAGCTATGTGTTACACCTCTCTACCTTTCCCTCTGAATTTCCGCCATACTGCTTGCACCTATCCAGTCCTCTCAGAGTCTGCTTTAGGGTGTAGGGCATAGGGGGCTAGTGGGGTTATTTCTGGACGGGACAAGGCCAATGTCACTAGAGTCAACGTCACTACACACTACAATGCGCCACGCAACACTATACAAGAGGACACACAGAGCATGCACACTCTTTCAAAGTGCACTAACAAGTCTGGCTAGCACTTGACAATGTTCTTATTAGCATGTAATGATTTGTGTAAGTACTGTGTAAGTATTGTGATATACTCATGGTTATACTGCCCTTTCAGCAGTAACCTTAGTCCTAAGTGCAGTATAACAACAAACAACTGCAGTACCTGTTACACTACTCTTGAATTATGATACAGTTATAAGGACAAGTTAAGTTTTGCGTCAGTTTGCTAGGAGTCACAGAAAGGATGAGAACAAACTGACCAATCAGAACGGTGCAGAGGAAAAACACTCCTAGTCCAATGTTCTGAACACATTCCAAGCCCACCCAATCTTGTGGAGTTTACAACGACGACTTGAGGGTAGGACAGAGAAGAGGAATGCAGAGAGACACAGACATGTACGCGCATACTCTCTCTCTCTTCCTCCCTCTCTCACTCTTCCTCTCTCTCCCTCTCCTTCTGTCCCCCTCTCTCTACAGGAAACGGCACATTACGGCCTCAGGCTTGGAGAATTCCAAACTTCACGAGGTTACAGCGTTTTGGGGTCAACACTCGCCCAGCCTCAGGGTGAAATTAACACCCCAGCTGGACCAAAAATGTGTGTGTGTGTGTGTGTGCATGCGTGTGTGTGTGTGTGTGCGTGCGTGCGTGCAGGAGCGTGCTCACTCGTGTGTCTGCGTGTGCACGCTAGTACAAGTATGTGTGTGTGTAGGGTTGCAAAGCTACCGGTAGTTTGTCAAAGTTACCGGAATCTTCAGTAATTTTGGTAATTAACAGAAAATCTATGGCAATCTATCGTAACTTTGGTCATTTATATTTGGAAAAAGGTTTTTAAAAAATGAATTCATATATAGTATTCATTTTTATATCTGTGTCCATATTGTCAATGGGTTTCTAGTAGATAGACCATATGGTTAAAGAGGAACTAGCCTAATTAATGAATGAATTAAAAAAGTATCAACTCAACAATGGCATTATTTTCAATTAACTCTGTAACTCTTCCAACTACTGACTTTTTCACAACTGCCACTAGTTTGACGCCAAAACATACCAACATAGTAAAATAAATAAAAGTTTGAGAAAAAATAAATAAAATACAAAGGATATTTCATGCTGAAACCCTCATATTAAACACCAATGATATTCACTAATTTGGTTTATATTTAGGATAACGTTTTACAGCTTTCTCATTCTATATATATAAAAACAAAATCATCTTATTTTATTATTTAATATTTTTCACGTGATAAGGCGACACAGAGGGCCAAAGATAATTACAGACACCTGCACAAATCTGAAGCACCCAAAAGGGCCAATAGATGTCTTGTGATAGACGACATTAAATCCTTGAAAGATACTAACATTTCTGGTCAGTTTACTGGTAAATGTCAAAAATTTCCAGTAATATACCCTCCCTGTCACGTCCTGACCAGTAAAGGGGTCTTTTGTCATTGTAGTATGGTCAGGGCGTGGCAGGGTGGTTGTTTTGTGTGTTTTGGGGTTTTTAGTCTAGGGGATTTTGGTTCTAGTTTTCATTTTCTATGTTCGTTTTCCAGGTTTGGCCGAGTGTGGTTTCCAATCAGAGGCAGGTGTCTTTCGTTGTCTCTGATTGGAAACCATACTTAGGCAGCCTGTTTTCCTTGGGGTTTTGTGGGTGGTTGTTTTCCGTTTTGTGTAAGTACCTGACGGAACTGTCGGTTGTCGGTTTTGTTATTTTTTGTTAAAAGTGTTATCTCATTAAAATGAAAAGAAGATGAGCACTGTACCCGCTGCGCTTTGGTCTGTCCTTTACGACGCCCCTGACACTCCCTTTGCAACCCTATGCGTGTATGCAGCTGTGTTTCCTCAAGGACACATGTTATGTGCTCTCAGGTAGCCTGCTGCCTATTCCTTTCCACCACTACTACACCACGGTCTAATCTCAGCGATATACAGGCCTCGTTCTTGGATTCTCCCTGTCGTTTAGGGGCTTTTTACCCATTGATCTGCTCTTTCTCAAAACCAAAAAGAAATTGAAACGATTGCATAATTGTGGCATCGAGCACTGCCACCCCAGGTGAAATAGAGTGTGTGATTTACGACACTGTGCTGATGGAACCAGAGTAGAGCCACCAAATACGGTTTAAACCCGTCAGTCAGTCAGTCAGTCAGTCAGTCAGTCCCTGTCGTCTCCAAGAGAGCAATACTGCAGTTGAAGCTAACCCTGTCACTAGAAGAATCTCAATAGAAAAAACAGCACACATCCACTAATTCCAACGCAACGAGGTAATGTGTGTGTGTGTGTGTGTGTGTGTGTGTGTGTGTGTGTGTGTGTCACTGTGTTCGCGCCTTCAGTGAGGGCATTTAGTTTGTTGTATAACATTAACCCCTGGTGTGTGTGTGTCGTCCCCCCCCCCCCCCCCCTATTCTCAAACTGGGGGAGAGGAGTAACCCAGAGAAGGGGAGAGGAGAGGAGAGGGGGACAGAGGGGGTAAAAGGGGGGAGAAGTGGATTCTAAGGAGCTGACATCACACCCCACCCCTCCCCTTCTCTTCTACCTCTCTTACCTCGGAGGTCTTGTCTCTCTCTCTCCATTCAAGCAGGACACTGGCTTCTGATTGGCTTGTCTCATGGAGGCTGCATGGGGTTCAATACAATAGGCCCGGCCCCCCTCGTGCCCCCTCACCCCTGCCCACCCCTCCAACCCACACTACAACATAAGAACAACCCCTTGCAAACTCAAACCCATATCCTGACATCACAGCAGCCGGAGTGGTTGGGGGGGAGGGGGATAAGGCTGGAAGTAGGGTGGCAGAGTGTGTGTGTGGGTGGGTGGGTGTGTGCGTGTTTGCAGGGGGGGGCAGGATTAGCTGGATTAGGGCTCTCTCAGCCAAACCCCCTGTAGTGACATGGAAGTCTCTAGAACCAGGTCACCTCACTGCCACCGACCCACCAGCGACCCTGACACACCAACAGCCCCATACCATCCAGATCATAGTCTGCAGCCCATCTGTCTGTCTGTCTGTCTGTCTGTCTGTCTGTCTCTCTACCGGTTTCTCCCTGTCTCTCTACCGGTTTCTCCCTGTCTCTCTCCCGGTTTCTCCCTGTCTCTCTCCCTGTCTCCCTGTCTGTCTGTCTGTCAATCTACCGGTTTCTCCCTGTCTCTCTCCCGGTTTCTCCCTGTCTCTCTCCCTGTCTCCCTGTCTCCCTGTCTCCCTGTCTGTCTGTCTGTCTGTCTGTCTGTCTGTCTGTCTGTCACCCGGTTTCTGTCTGTCTGTCTGTCTGTCTGTCTGTCTGTCTGTCTGTCACCCGGTTTCTCCCTGTCTCTCTCCCTGTCTGTCTGTCTGTCTGTCTCCCTGTCTGTCTGTCTGTCTGTCTGTCTGTCTGTCTGTCTGTCTGTCTGTCTGTCTGTCTGTCTGTCTGTCTGTCTGTCACCCGGTTTCTGTCTGTCTGTCTTTCTGTCTCTCTCCCTGTTTCTGTCTGTCTGTCTATCATATTACCTTGCTCTGTCTATCTCAGCAGTTCCCAACTTGTTCAACTCTGGGGACCACCAAATAACCATCTTAAGCTCTTGAGGACCCCCATTCGCGGAGTCTCTGAATTTTTTTGGACATAATATATCTCTGTGGTCAAATTTAGTCAATTTAGCAGTGAATGTAACAAATTAAAGGCCTTTATTTTTATTATTATTAACCATTTGCATTATGAAAAGTAACGTAAAAATGTCTTATAATACCAATAATACTCCCAACTGTTACTATTTTCTCTGTTTATATCGCTTACTCAAATGTTGTACCCTCTCCCTTCCACTGTAATGTTTGTCTTCCCAAGCTCGGTTCTTCTGTCTCTCTCCCTCTCTCTCTGTCTGTCTCTCTTCCTCTCTCTCTGTCTGTCTCTCTTCCTCTCTCTCTGTCTGTCTATCTGTCTCTCTTCCTCTCTCTCTGTCTGTCTCTCTTCCTCTCTCTTTGTCTGTCTATCTGTCTCCCTCTCTCTCTGTCTGTCTATCTGTCTCTCTTCCTCTCTCTTTGTCTGTCTATCTGTCTCCCTCTCTCTCTGTCTGTCTATCTGTCTCTCTTCCTCTCTCTCTGTCTGTCTATCTGTCTCTCTTCCTCTCTGTCTGTCTCTCTTCCTCTCTCTCTGTCTGTCTCTCTTCCTCTCTCTCTGTCTGTCTATCTGTCTCTCTTCCTCTCTCTCTGTCTGTCTATCTGTCTCCCTCTCTCTCTGTCTGTCTCTCTTCCTCTCTCTCTGTCTGTCTATCTGTCTCTCTTCCTCTCTCTCTGTCTGTCTATCTGTCTCTCTTCCTCTCTCTCTGTCTGTCTATCTGTCTCTCTTCCTCTCTCTCTGTCTGTCTATCTGTCTCTCTTCCTCTCTCTCTGTCTGTCTATCTGTCTCTCTTCCTCTCTCTCTGTCTGTCTATCTGTCTCTCTTCCTCTCTCTCTGTCTGTCTATCTGTCTCTCTTCCTCTCTCTCTGTCTGTCTTGCCAAAGCAAGTGAAGTAGACTCTCATACTCTCTCTCTCTGTCTGTTTCTCTTCATCTCTCTCTCTGTCTATCTGTCTCTCTTCCTCTCTCTCTGTCTGCCTGTCTCTCTCACTATTTTACTCTTTCTTTCCCACACGTTTCTCATCCGACAGACTCCCACCTGATGCTGCTGTCAATCAACCAGGAAGTATTTGATCCTTATAGGACACGGGTCAGAGTTCAACTGTCCCATCAACTCACTTCCCTCATACCCAGTCGAATTTCACCTCACATCACCCTCCAGTCTTCCCTCATACCCTCATACCCAGTCCCACCTCACCTCACCCGACAGCCTTCCCTTACACCCAGTCCAACCTCACCCTCCAGCCTTCCCTCATACCCACTCCAACCTCACCTCACCCTCCAGCCTTCCCTCATACCCACTCAAACCTCACCTCGCCCTCCAGTCTTTCCTCATACCCAGTTCCACCTCACCTCACCCTCCAGCCTTCCCTCATACCCACTCAAACCTCACCTCGCCCTCCAGTCTTTCCTCATACCCAGTTCCACCTCACCTCACCCTCCAGCCTTCCCTCTTACCCAGTCCCACCTCACCTCACCCCATCCTCCAGTCTTCGCTCATACCCAGTCACACCTCACCTCACCCTTCCCTCAAACCTAGTTCCACCTCACCTCACCCTCCAGCCTTCCCTCAAACCCAGTCCAATTTCACCTCACATCACCCTCCAATCTTCCCTCATACCCAGTTCCACCTCACCTCACCCACCAGCCTTCCCTCAAACCTAGTCCCACCTCACCTCACCCTCCAGCCTTCCCTTAACACCCAGTCCAACCTCACCCTCCAGTCTTCCCTCATAACCAGTTCCACCTCACCTCACCCACCAGCCTTCCCTCATACCTACTCCAACCTCACCTCACCCTCCAGCCTTCCCTTATTCCCACTCCACCTAAGCTCATGGGCTAGCTAAGATCATGGGCTAGCTAAGATCGTAGGCTAGCTAAGATCATGGGCTAGCTAAGATCATGGGCTAGCTAGGCTTATGGGCTAGCTAAACTTGTGGGCTAGCAAAGCTTATGGGCTAGCTAAACTCGTGGGCTAGCTAAGCTCATGGTCTAGCTAAGCTTATGGGCTAGCTAGGCTTATGGGCTAGCTAAGCTCATGGGCTAGCTAAGCTTATGGGTTAGCTAGGCGTATGGGCTAGCTAAGCTCATGGGCTAGCGAAGCCTATGGGCTAGCTAAGCTCATGGGCTAGCTAAGCTTACGGGCTAACTAGGCTTATGGGCTAGCTAAGCTCATGGGCTAGCTAAGCTCATGGGCTAGCTAGGCTTATGGGCTAGCTAAGCTCATGGGCTAGCTAAGCTTATGGGGTAGCTAGGCTTATGGGCTAGCTAAACTCATGGGCTAGCGAAGCTTATGACGTGGCCATGTTAAGTAACTGTACATGCGTAATACAACATTCCCTTTGAGATCAAGTTGTTTTGGAGGAAAGAGTTTTGCACGTCTCTAATTATGACACATTCAGTTACCTAAAAGTGTGGTTTGAAATGAGGTGTTTTGCTTTCATTCCAACAGAAAATGGCTACTATGGGAAAGTCTGCCACATGTGCTTAGAGAAGCAGCATTACTGTACAGGCCAAGGTACCAATATGAGCTGAGAGCTGAGACCCTATCTGACCTGCAAAAGCTCTCACCTCCCTCTCTCCTCCAGCTTTCAGAGGGAAACAGAGGCGGGTGGGGGGCGTGTGAGGGGAGTGATGCAGAGGGGAGAGAGTCGGAGAAACAGGGGGAGAGAGATAAAGCTACCGACACATAGCGGGGGGAGAGAGAGAGAGAGAGAGAGAGAGAGAGAGAGAGAGAGACAGAGAGAGAGCGATCGACAACGGAGGAGAGGGGTGCTCTGACCCGCAGCTGTAGCACAATACCCCCGAGCCCCCCCCCCTCTCCCCCGACCCCCGACACGAATGTGACACCCCAGCTGCCAGCGCCCGCTCCCCCCACCCCAACATTACCATATGTATGGCCCCCGCTCTCCTAATTATGCTAATCACCTGTCCAGCCCTGCAGCCCCATCCAATGGGTGTGTTTAGCAGTCGGCTAGCTCCCAGTGCAGCCTTCCCTGGGCCCGAGGTGTACATTCACACACTCACGCAGCCCTCAATGGGCAGATTCTTCCACATTGCTGCCTGCATTCAGCTCCCTCTCCCCTGAAGAAACCCTATTCAAGTCCACTGGATTTGAGTGAGGAAAGAAGGAAAAAATAAGGCGAGGAAAGTGGGAGTGTGTGTGGGTGTGTGTGTGTGTGTGCGCACGTGTGTGTGCACGTTCCACCCAAAATACTCAAGAGGTCGAGCTAAATGATATATCAATTGGTATGAGTGTGAGAGAAGAAAAGCGAGCTAGAGATCATATTTTTTTGCATTTTGAGATGGAAGGTAGAATAATACTGCCTTTCTTTGTCACACACACGTACACACACATACACCTGTACACACACACACACACACACACACAAGATGTGTTTCTCTATCTAATGCAGAAGAATGAGCTCACCAGCACACATCAAAAAACAGAAATACACAGAGATTCCGGATGTTTGAAAACAGCCTGATCACTAGAAACAGACAGAGATTCCGGACGTTTGAAAACAGCCTGATCACTAGAAACAGACAGAGATTCCGGACGTTTGAAAACAGCCTGATCACTAGAAACAGACAGAGATTCCGGACGTTTGAAAACAGCCTGATCACTAGAAACAGACAGAGATTCCGGACGTTTGAAAACAGCCTGATCACGAGAAACAGACAGAGATTCCGGACGTTTGAAAACAGCCTGATCACTAGAAACAGACTGAGATTCCGGACGTTTGAAAACAGCCTGATCACTAGAAATACACAGAGATTCCGGACGTTTGAAAACAGCCTGATCACTAGAAACAGACAGAGATTCCGGACATTTGAAAACAGCCTGATCACGAGAAACAGACAGAGATTCCGGACGTTTGAAAACAGCCTGATCACTAGAAACAGACAGAGATTCCGGACGTTTGAAAACAGCCTGATCACTAGAAACAGACTGAGATTCCGGACGTTTGAAAACAGCCTGATCACGAGAAACAGACAGAGATTCTGGACGTTTGAAAACAGCCTGATCACGAGAAACAGA
The DNA here is from genome assembly GCF_901001165.1 of Salmo trutta. Classification (NCBI taxonomy): domain Eukaryota; kingdom Metazoa; phylum Chordata; class Actinopteri; order Salmoniformes; family Salmonidae; genus Salmo; species Salmo trutta. The sequence goes on along the minus strand of NW_021823511.1, from coordinate 25,785 downwards.
CAGAGATTCCGGACGTTTGAAAACAGCCTGATCACTAGAAACAGACTGAGATTCCGGACGTTTGAAAACAGCCTGATCACTAGAAACAGACTGAGATTCCGGACGTTTGAAAACAGCCTGATCACTAGAAACAGACAAAGATTCCGGACGTTTGAAAACAGCCTGATCACTAGAAACAGACAAAGATTCCGGACGTTTGAAAACGGCCTGATCACGAGAAACAGACAGAGATTCCGGACGTTTGAAAACAGCCTGATCACTAGAAACAGACAGAGATTCCGGACGTTTGAAAACAGCCTGATCACTAGAAACAGACAGAGATTCCGGACGTTTGAAAACAGCCTGATCACTAGAAACAGGCAGAGATTCCGGACGTTTGAAAACAGCCTGATCACGAGAAACAGACAGAGATTCCGGACGTTTGAAAACAGCCTGATCACTAGAAACAGACAGAGATTTCGGACGTTTGAAAAGGTCCTGAGAACGTCGACATATGTCTTCCGTGGCGCTCGCAAAATAAATCAAACGATTGCCCAGCCCTGGGCGTGAAGTCGCAAAGCTCGGAGCCAGAGCGAGCTGCTTGGACCACTGCGGCCACCACAGTTCACCGTGCTCGAGCTGCACGATAATACTTGACGATAAGTTGATGGAAACGGCGCGTTGTTTTTAAGCCTACCCTAAACCATATCCCTGACCCTAACCACTCTGAATGAATACCTGAACTGTTAACCTTTGAGTCGTTTCTCTTTTAACCCTGTAGCCACTAGGAATTAATGCATCAAAAATAGACATTTGTCCAAAAAAGTAAACTATGAGGTCGTGTTGTAAAAAAAAACATCACTCACTGCAAAAAAACACGACTATACTACAATTCAGCTCAATCAGACCGTGCGTTCATAAGTAGCGCATCCTTGTGTCATGATTAACAACCGGTGACATAGACGTAATAAGTACATAATAAGTACGTAATAAGTACGTAATAAGTACATAATAAGTACGTAATAAGTACATAATAAGTACATAATAAAGTTGATAAGATGATGATAAGCACACCTTGCAGTACTAATACACATTGTTCCGTATGTTCTTCTTCCAACAGCATATTCCAGCACTTTGTCTGTCTATCTCTCTGTGTGCCTGTCTTCCTGTCCGTCCGTCTGTCTATCTCTCTGTGTGTGCCTGTCTTCCTGTCCGTCCGTCTGTCTATCTCTGTGTGTGTGTGTGCCTGTCTTCCTGTCCGTCCGTCCGTCCGTCTGTCTGTCCTGCCGTATGATTGGCCCAGAGCCCAGCCATAACAGACCATGACATGACTGGGAGCAGCCAATCTGAGCCAGCCATCTCTCTGTCATTTCCTGGTAAGATGGCCTCCTGATTCCAGGTATCCCACAATCACACATTCCAGTGGACCCCACAGTACAGCAGCCTGCAGTACAAGCTAGGCCAGGGGAGGGGACAGTTCCCCACTAGCTCACAGGTGTTCCACCTCATCATACTAACTGTTGGGTTGGGCTTCTGCCCGGTGGGGATTTGTGACAATGTGCTTGTCCCACGGAGCATTAACATCTCAGAGGACCTTGAGGGAAGTTGTGTTTGTGAGCTGTTGTTTCTGGGATGGGTTGTGTGTACGGAGTTTGTCGAAGGAACACAGGAGAGCGTGGTAGGAAAATCAAAGAATATTGCCATAGTATTCACACACACACACACACACACAGCTCAATCGCTCGCCAGCTTCAAACTTCAACCCAAGTCCCAGCTCCCTGTACCGCTGGCCCTGGAGCCAAAACACAAACACACTACTGCTACTATTCTCCATCTCCGGACCTCCCCTTATCCTTCCCTCTCTCTCTCTCTGCTTTTCCCTCACTCTGCCCGCCCCTCTGTCCGCCAGCACTGGGAGGGAGGGGAAGGAGAGGGAGGCGAGGAGAGAGGAGGAGGAAGGGAGGGAGGGGAAGGAGAGAGGAGGCGAGGAAAGAGGAGGAGGAAGGACCACCGTGACTGTCATGGCAGGGCTGTGTGTTTACATTGCTGTGCCTCACTCTGCAATACATCTGGCATTCTGGGGCCACTCTCCCCTGCCAGAGGGGGAGGAGGGGGGAGGAGGAAAGAGACCTTTTCGGCCGAGAGGAAAGAAGGGGTAGCTGGGGGGGGGGTGAGGGAGGGAGTTTTGGAGGAGTCTCTTGCGGTCGGTCATTCGCAGAGCTCTGGTTTTTGAATAAGAGCGTCTGAAAGAATGCAGAATGTAAACACAGCGCTTGGAAGCATCTCGGGAGGTGGTTTGTGAATGGGAGACCGTCCATTTCTACGACACACACACACACATTCTACGACACACACACACACACACACTCTAGAGTTATAACTTTCAAAACATATTTAACCTTTATTTCGCCATATACAACATTGGGAATAAACACTCTTTTAAAATAATGACTTTTAAATACGTTAAAAACTTTTAAAAACAGAGCCATAACTCAGTGCACACTACCACAGCCATGGTGTTTTCCCAACACTAAATCCTTCTCCAGTTAGCCTGCACATTTCATCATCTAGTCAAGTTTAACACAACATGTTGGAATGTTATTCTACTGAAGGCTTAATCCTGTTTGGAGTCAACTAATAAACACAAAGAAATTGGAGCCCACTTGTTTTTGTGTGTGTGTGTGTGTGTGTGTGTGTGTGTGTGTGTGTGTGTGTGTGTGTGCACACGCACATTTGCATGCATGTACGTAATGCGTATATTTTACGTGCTGTGCAATTAGGCTACAATGTGTGCTTGTGCCCGCATTTGTGCACGTTTGATTGGTTGTGTCGGCAAAATGAGAGGGAATAGAATGTGCGGGAAAAGTCTAGGATGGCAGAGGAGGGTAAAAGAACTAGCCTGCCATGCCATTCCCATTTAACTAGCTCCTCAATCACTCAGAGGCAAAACCGAGGGGACCGCGCACGTGTGTGTGTGTGTGTGTGTGTGTGTGTGTGTGTGTGTGTGTGTGTGTGTGTGTGTGTGTGTGTGTGTGTGTGTGTGTGCGTGCGTGCGTGCGTGCGTGCGTGCGTGCGTGCGTGCGTGTGTTCCTATACACATCAAAACGAGGACAATTCAATCAAGGAGACCATCAACACAATCCTCTGACCAGAGAGAAGAAGACACATTCCCTTTCTTTCCTCTTCTCCCTCTTCCTCCCTTCTCCTCTTCTCTCCCTATATCCTCCTCTCTTCTCCCTCTTCCCCCTGTCTCTCCCTCCTCCTCCTCCTATCAGTTCACCGGTATTAAATGAAGTTGCCACGAATATTGAGATGAGCGAGATGCAAGACTTCATTCTCACACAGTATCTGCACACGTGCACAGGATCAAAACAGCGGAGAAGTTGAGCCTCACACTTCAACGCTCTTAGTTGTTGGGGAAATTGTCACACTATGCTGTTTACTCTCCGCATCTATGTCATATCGCTTGGTCTAACTTTAACAGCCAAAATTGGCCTTTTACCAGACCAAACTAAATAATTGCAGTCCTCTGCCTCTAGCAGCACAACAACAAGCTAACCGCGTATTATTTGTCGTGAGGGCAACGGCACGCAAACATTTTGCTGTGCTTCAAGTCATGTTGCTGCACAGCCTCCTTAACCAAAGGCATGGCAACTTTTCCAGAACGAGAACACACACACACACACACCAACACTGGGCGGGTGATTCTCATGAAACCAGTTTTAACCACGGCAGTAGCAAATGGAGTTAATAAACCATAATGCATCTGCAACAATCAACTATCGTTCTGAAGACTAGTTTATGGCAAAGTGACTTATTTTAAATACATTTGACATTTTTGCCTGAATTTTGTACATTTTCAACCCAAATTCTCATTATTATCGGGTCATTTTATAAAATGTAATATTTTGCTGTAGGTTGTCCATAAATTGTGTGCTCGTTGAAGTTTACATTAAACTATAATATCTTTAGGTTTGTTTCGGTAATGCTAACCTTAATTTCGGTAATGATAATGTATAGTCAACAGATAATGTATAGTCAATAGATAATGTATAGGCAATAGATAATGTATAGGCAATAGATAATGTACAGGCAACAGATAATGCATCGATAATGTAGAGTCAATAGATAATGTATAACCAATAGATAATGTATAGATAATGTACAGCCAATAGATAATGTATAGTCAATAGATAATGTATAGCCAATAGATAATGTATAGATAATGTATAGTCAATAGATAATGTATAGTCAATAGATAATGTATAGTCAATAGATAATGTATAGCCAATAGATAATGTATAGATAATGTACAGTCAATAGATAATGTATAGTCAATAGATAATGTATAGTCAATAGATAATATATAGATAATGTATAGTCAATAGATAATGTATAGTCAATAGATAATATATTGATAATGTATAGTCAATAGATAATGTATAGTCAATGGGTGTGCTGTGCTGGTAACATTAATGCTTTAATAGGACCACTGCTTACACCTATTGTATAGATTTTGTTTGTAAAACATCAGTTATTTGATCAAGTAGGGATTGTTAAGAAACATGGGCGTATAAACCCCATTTAATTTACTTAAAGCCACAATCAGGAGTTTGTGTTTCAGCAGAGAGCAACCCCGCCACTTAAAGTTGGATATCCCCTATTTTGAGACTTGTACCTGTTTAAGCAATTACCAATACTGTTGTTTGGTCCATTTTCCACATATTTACATACTTTAACATTATAGGCATATCATGTTATGCCATTTGCCCATAGGACACCATTCAATTTAGAAAATACATCTAAAACACATTAGAAGCACACATATCCGCTGCGTAATACACCGACATTGGAAAGACCATTCTTAAGTCCACTTTTGACTGTTGAAAATACATGCATGTACAGTACTTATACTTAACGGTATGCTAAAACAAGGGTTATTTAAGTCAACTGCATTAAGATCCATGATTTTAGTATTATGCAAATCATTTGGGGTTAACAAATGACACAGTTTGATGTATTGGGTAACTAAACCTCTAATAGAGCTCAGTACAGTTTTTCAATGACAAACTGTGCAACTCTCATTACCGAAACATGCATAGTCATCCCCAAAACCTGCTTATCATTACCGTAACGCACTAACATGGATGGCGGCGGCAGGTAGCCTAGTGGTTAGAGCGTTGGGCCAGTAACCGAAAGGTTGCTAGATCAAATCCCCGAGCTGAGGAGGTAAAAATCTGTCGTACTGCCCCTGAACAGGGCAGTTAACCCACTGTTCCTAGGCCGTAATTGTAAATAAGAATTTGTTCTTAACTGACTTGCCTAGTTAAATAAAAATAAATAATATTTATGAAACATTTGGAAAAATAAAACATATACTTTAGTAATTTGGGCTGAATCTGATAGTGTGCATTTTGATCCTTATCCAAATATGTTTACATAAAAATAACATAACATACACAAGTAATTATGACAAAAAACAAGATTCAGAAAAGGTTATGTGTTGAAGTAATGAGATAAATTACGAAATACATTTTAATAAGGTACTTTTAAATATACATTTTTTTAGTGTTATGTTTAACTCAGGCTTTTTCATTAGGTGAGCAATGTTAAAAAAAACTAAAAAACATTTGAAATGTATTTGTTTATTACTCTTTTGGGACTTTGCAAAAATGTTGCGATAATGACAATTGAAGCGTTGGTAGTGGTGGAAATGGTGTTAAAACGATTCATATCTGATCAATAAACATAACAATAATTACCAAATAGATAAATACAGATCCTAATCTTAGTGATCCAAGAGGAATTATGGGTGGCACCAGCAGTAGATGGGAGAGAGAGAAACAACGCTAACAAACATTGATATACCACAAAATAGAAGTCCGGGTAAATCGGACTGCCCTCTGCTGGAAGGATGGGAGTCAAATAGGACACACACAAAAACACTGTCACGCTCTCAGCGCAATGAACACAGGGACGCGCACACGTGCCCGGACACACTGCTATTACATTCTCAAACTCGCAGCAGACACACACGCATACACACAAACACTCCCAGACACAGAAAACTACAGGGACTAAATGTGACAGCTGCTGTGGCCTTTTTGTGCCCTTTCTCTTCCTCCTCCTCCTATCTCCCCTCCCCTCTTTCTCTCTCTCTGCTGTGAGTCCTCACTCTACACCAGGGCCACAGGGTGAGTATCAGGTGAGGTTTGAAATAGCGGCGCCTCCACACACAGACCCCAAGACCCGGAGGGACCAAGCCTGTGGCCCCTGGCCCCAAACTCTGCCCTGCTCTCTTTCTCTGTGTGTGTATGTGTGTGCGTGCATGTGTGAGTGTGAGTCTGTGTGTGGGTGTGTGTGTGTGTGTGTGCGCGTGTGTGTGTGTGTGTGTGTGTGTGAGTTAGACAGAGAGAGTAGGGGTTGGCTTTGGGCTCGGGGGAGGGAGGGTATAAGTAGGAGGAGGAGTGTTGTGCAAGCAGGGGTTAAATTAAGGGGAAACAGATTGGACAATTCAGGGGGTGATAGAGCCCCAAAGTCAGTGACTTCATAGGAGGCCCCAGCCTCTGCCCTGCTCTACGGGACCTAGCCCCAGCTTCAGCCCAACCCCCTGCAACTAGGCCTAGCAGCAGCCCTAACTCCATCGGTCTAAACTCCAGGCACAGCCCTATCCCCAATTCCAGTCCCATGTCCTCAGCCCCAGCCTCAGACCTAACATACAATTTATTTCCTAACTCATCCAACAACAAAAAAACGCCCTAATCACACACCCCAGCCCCTAACCATAGCCCCAGCCTCTCTGCTAAACCCCAGCCCTAATCACACACCCCAGCCCCTAACCATAGCCCCAGCCTCTCTGCTAAACCCCAGCCCTAATCACACACCCCAGCCCCTAACCATAGCCCCAGCCTCTCTGCTAAACCCCAGCCCTAATCATACACCCCAGCCCCTAACCATAGCCCCAGCCTCTCTGCTAAACCCCAGCCCTAATCATACACCCCAGCCCCTAACCATAGCCCCAGCCTCTCTGCTAAACCCCAGCCCTAATCACACACCCCAGCCCCTAACCATAGCCCCAGCCTCTCTGCTAAACCCCAGCCCTAATCATACACCCCAGCCCCTAACCATAGCCCCAGCCTCTCTGCTAAACCCCAGCCCTAATCACACACCCCAGCCCCTAACCATAGCCCCAGCCTCTCTGCTAAACCCCAGCCCTAATCACACACCCCAGCCCCTAACCATAGCCCCAGCCTCTCTGCTAAACCCCAGCCCTAATCATACACCCCAGCCCCTAACCATAGCCCCAGCCTCTCTGCTAAACCCCAGCCCTAATCATACACCCCAGCCCCTAACCATAGCCCCAGCCTCTCTGCTAAACCCCAGCCCTAATCACACACCCCAGCCCCTAACCATAGCCCCAGCCTCTCTGCTAAACCACAGCCTTCTCAGCACCCAGCGGCAGCGAGGGAGGGGCCGCTTTACAGGAAGGCCAATGTTGACACCACACTGCCCCTAACCATAGCCCAATACCGTAGTCTCTCCCCTGTCCCCACCCCCCAGCTCCATACCATAGCTTCTAGAGCTGTAGCACAATTCCTCTCCCAGTGTCAAAGCCCAGCTCCATATACCCCAGCCCTTTCCTCTCCTCTCGCCAGAGAGAGCTAGCGAGGGGCCACTCTACAGGAAGACTAATGTTTACGCCATATTGTTTTAATTAGACTCAGCCGGCGCTGGTATTTTCTTTACAATTTGGCCGGTGTTTGTGTTAACCCAGAATGGGATGGCTCTACTTTCATGCCACGAGGAGGACCGACCAGGGAGTTTGTTCCTTTTCTTTTCTACTCGGATACGTCTCTGCTCGAGGGAAATTAGTCATCTATTTGATTTAGAAAGTCACTAAGGGTTTGGTGATACGAAACACTGCTGATGAATCCGAACAGCCTTGGGAAAGAAGTGCCCCGGCAGCCATATTTGAATAGGAAAGCCCACCACAACACTGTAACTTCCTGTTTAGGCTAGGTCACTTCCTGTCACTACTCTCATCAATGTAAACACAGCTTCATTTACCTCTACTATGTATAAAGTCTGCGTCCTATATCATAATTTCATCTACATGTACTGTATCTATGCATTTTTCCCGCCAAGTCAAGAGATCAACCTGTTGCCCCTAAGAGCACCAAAGAGCGAAAAAAAGCACGCGAAAAAAGCGTTTGAGTGCTTATGCCTATTGGACGATACAGTCACTTCTTTCTACTCTTTCTACTTTTAGCTGTTTGATTTAACTGTCCATTCCTCAACATTTCTAATAAACACAGCTTCCTGTATCTAAGTGAGAGTGTAGTCCTAGTGTTTATGGGTACTGGGGTAATTATTGTGTGAAGAAAGTCAACCCCAACCAAGGCAGCTGAATGTGATTCTCCTTGAATAAGACAAGCTGCAGTACTAAACTACGGACCTAGCAGGATGAACCCTTACCATGAGCATAGCAGGTGACGAAAGACAGCATGAGATCACCCATGCAACTCCACTCAATTCCGATGAGAGATCTGCTATGGTGTGTGTCTTAATGGCCAGAGCTCCCCAGTGGGTTCACGGAGAGGTTGCATGCAGGGGAACGGTTCCAAATTAAACATAAACAGACGTCCTCTCTCTCTTCTCCTCCTCTCCTCTCCTCATACCTTCCTTTCTCTCCTCCTCTCGCCTCCTCTCGCCTCCTCCTTTCTCCTTCTTTGCTCTCGCGTTGACGTTGGGCCATAGTTTCCCCTGTGCTGAGCCGAGCAGCCCTCCACTGACCAGGCAGTACTAATCTATCCCTCAGCTGTGCAGTCTAATCTAAACAAACACATCTCTCCCAACCAGCATCTGGAACCCCTCACGTCTCTAGACCTGGGAATAGTGTGTGTGTGCGTGTGTGTTCTCGTGCACTTGTGTGCACATGCAAACCACAGCCATCAGTCATCCCAATAAACTTGGCTAAACTACTACAGTAGATGACCATGGGTTCTGACACCTTGACACAACAAAACAATAACATAGGGTAAGGCGAGAGTAACCCTGCAAAAAGCAGGCGCTGTCGCGAAGTGGATTTGTTGTTGTCTAGTTGACCTTCTGTGGACGGGTTTGTGCGTGAATCACCATGGATCTGTGCAACATCAGGATGGGTCCGGGAAAGAAGAAACCACTTGATGTTGTGCTTTATTAACACCCCATTACTGTAACTCCATGTCAGCTAACTTCAGTAAACTATAAGAGTAGGAATGGGATAATGAGAAAAGAAAAGGCATTTGGCCATTGACATTAAAGGGATTTATTAGACAATCTACTGTTGACAGAATCCACATGCTTTCAAATAACATTCCGTAACCAAATCTTTAGCACACAGTAATAACCTATTACTGTTTAAAGTAACTGTTCCAAGGAAAATCGCACTTTTAAAAGTTAATATTCTGATAACGCATGCCCAAATAAGGTTGTTGACTCGTCCTATACTCGTATTTGTGGTCAAAGCATAAACTGGAGAAAAAACACTTTCAAAAAACCCACTTCAAACTTGCATCTCAAACAGACATTTAAAAAAAATGCTTGCTATTTCCTCATAGAACATGATGTCATGTTGGCTCATTTGCTGATCTGGCCAATCAGCGGTCTCCTAGCAGGAACATTTTTAATGACTGGTTTACACCCACACCCTTCTGTTGTTGGGGTATGCCCATACCATTCCAACACAAAAAAATATACATTTTAACATACTTAATTACCACTTTTTGGAAGGAAAACTATTTCATATTCATTATAGGTCATATTTCATTAAAAACTATTTCATATTCATTATAGGTCATATTTCATTGAAATCTGGAAACCCTGAACAGTTCTTTTAAAGTAACATACAGTGAGGGAAAAAAGTATTTGATCCCCTGCTGATTTTGTACGTTTGCCCACTGACAAAGAAATTATCAGTCTATCATTTTAATGGTAGGTCTATTTGAACAGTGAGAGACAGAATAACAACAAAAAAATCCAGAAAAACGCATGTCAAAAATGTTATAAAATGATTTGCATTTTAATGAGGGAAATGAGTATTTGACCCCTCTGCAAAACATGACTTAGTACTTGGTGGCAAAACCCTTGTTGGCAATCACAGAGGTCAGACGTTTCTTGTAGTTGGCAACCAGGTTTGCACACATCTCAGGAGGGATTTTGTCCCACTCCTCTTTGCAGATCTTCTCCAAGTCATTAAGGTTTTGAGGCTGACGTTTGGCAACTCGAACCTTCAGCTCCCTCCACAGATTTTCTATGGGATTAAGGTCTGGAGACTGGCTAGGCCACTCCAGGACCTTAATGTGCTTCTTCTTGAGCCACTCCTTTTTTGCCTTAGCCGTGTGTTTTGGGTCATTGTCATGCTGGAATACCCATCCACGACCCATTTTCAATGCCCTGGCTGAGGGAATGAGGTTCTCACACAAGATTTGACGGTACATGGCCCCGTCCATTGTCCCTTTGATGCGGTGAAGTTGTCCTGTCCCCTTAGCAGAAAAACACCCCCAAAGCATAATGTTTCCACCTCCATGTTTGACGGTGGGGATGGTGTTCTTGGGGTCATAGGCAGCATTCCTCCTCCAAACACGGTGAGTTGAGTTGATGCCAAAGAGCTCCATTTTGGTCTCATCTGACCACAACACTTTCACCCAGTTGTCCTCTGAATCATTCAGATGTTCGTTGGCAAACTTCGGACGGGCATGTATATGTGCTTTCTTGAGCAGAGGGACCTTGCGGGCGCTGCAGGATTTCAGTCCTTCACGGCGTAGTGTGTTACCAATTGTTTTCTTGGTGACTATGGTCCCAGCTGCCTTGAGATCATTGACAAGATCCTCCTGTGTAGTTCTGGGCTGATTCCTCACCGTTCTCATGATCATTGCAACTCCACAATGTGAGATCTTGCATGGAGCCCGAGGCTGAGGGAGATTGACAGTTCTTTGTGTTTCTTCCATTTGCGAATAATCGCACCAACTGTTGTCACCTTCTCACCAATCTGCTTGGCGATGGTCTTGTAGCCCATTCCAGCCTTGTGTAGGTCTACAATGTTGTCCCTGACATCCTTGGAGAGCTCTTTGGTCTTGGCCATGGTGGAGAGTTTGGAATCTGATTGATTGCTTCTGTGGACAGGTGTCTTTTATACAGGTAACAATCTGAGATTAGGAGCACTCCCTTTAAGAGTGTGCTCCTAATCTCAGCTCGTTACCTGAATAAAAGACACCTGGGAGCCAGAAATCTTTCTGATTGAGAGGGGGTCAAATACTTATTTCCCTCATTAAAATGCAAATCAATTTATAACATTTTTGACATGCGTTTTTCTGGATTTTTTGTTGTTGTTATTCTGTCTCTCACTGTTCAAATAAACCTACCATTAAAATTATAGACTGATCATTTCTTTGTCAGTGGGTAAACGTACAAAATCAGCAGGGGATCAAATACTTTTTTCCCTCACTGTACATCTAGTAGGTTATAGAATACTGCACCAGAAAAAGCTTGTCAGAGCTTGAGCGACCCTCCAGAGCTGAACTGCTCTTGCGTCACAGATGAGCATGCTCTCTGTAAACACTGAAAATGCTCGCAAGGGTGGCTATAGAACTGGAACTATGGGAGGGGGTCATTTAAAAAACAAATTCTGTCGGGATGATTCCCTGTTCATTTAAACTTATTTAATGTTCCTTTTTTCTTAAATGTTATTCTATTTGACGGCATAAATGTCGCTTCACTAATCACAGGCCACCTAAACATAACTAAAGATACTGCCACATATTAGATATAAACAACCATGACCAAAAGGCAATAACATTTCAATCGTAAATCCCAAGTATGATCTCTTTCAAACCGCCCACATTTCAAAAGAAAGTGAATTGATAACCTATTCGTGACTCAAATACCACCGTCCTAAACTACTGGAATGCAGATCAAAGGAAGAAAAAACGCGGACCCTCCCCCTTTCCCCAAAATCACCACCCATACTCAAAGACCCCCTTTCAACAAAAATATACTCTGCATAACTCAGAAGAATAGCATAACCCTGAGTTTCAGATGGTCTACTTTTGTAAACATGCGTTTCTGTCCGCACTCCGCTTTTTTCCTTCAGCCGGAGACAAATCTTTTTGGAAAGTTGAGAGCTGTCCAAAACGGGACCACACACAGTCTCCGAGCTGTGCGCGGATCACATTCAACTGCTGGGGGCAGGCAGACGCACACACACTCACACACTCACAAAATGGCGGCTTTGACAAAATTTCCTTTCTCCAAAACGTCTCATAAACTTAATAACAACTTTTCTTTTAACTTAAAGAAAAATGTTGAGCTACTCTGTGAACATTTCTTTACGCACACGCAGCGTTAACTCAACATATCCAACGCAACAAAAACCATAACATGAAACGAAATATAAAAAATATGTTGTAGTTGTAACCTGGCCCCTTGTCAAACTGCTGCTATATAATAAACAATTCCCCCAGCTTGTTTGGAAGACCCCCCACCCTCTCCACCCCACCCCACCCAACCGTATCCCTTCCCAGACGTTTAACAGGAAAGACGAATCAACACGCAAAATAAAAAGACCAACATCATAAACACTTTTCTTACCTTCCACCCAGAGTTTCTCCACGTCGGTTTCCAGATTCGCCGCCCGTAAGCCAACAGCGAAAGCTCCGAATATCAAGAGGCCCACAACCAAAAACTTTCCGCAGTTCTTTTGTATGTAACAGCCCAACTTAAACAAGAGTCTCTGAAACTTCGCTCTCAGCCACAGCGGTGCTTTTCTTCCAGTCGCCTTCCCCTGCGACAAGACAAGAGAAAGTCCGCATAAATATCACGTCCCCGAACATCAAAGATGTAGGCCTATCATTATTGATCAATGGGGTGTAGCGTTATGGGAAGAAGGACAACACGGTTATCATATAATACAAAACATGTTCATGGACGTGTTAAGACATTGGTGTGATTGGTGCCGTTCTAGATCAACACTTCATTTGCGGACTTCTTTCTATAATGCATGAGCTGTTGATATGCAGGCTATCCTTTATAGCCTACTGTATATGTGAAGTGTGTTCAATTGGTACGTCAGTGTTAACTGTTCTAAATAAGAACCTCGGAGTTGGCCTGTTTATCTGGCCAAAAGAGGACTTGGTTGGACCTCCTACGTCGAGGGAGGAAAGAGACATAAAGTTGGCGAGCCAGCGACGTAAGCAGCGGTTTTGGACGATAGGATAGTCCGTTATTTTTTTGTTTTTACCACACACACACACACAGACGGACAAGGTTGGGAAAGCGCAGCAAGGCTTGCTGTCAGTGACACGTTGTAACACCGCGCGAGCCTTGATATGATACATTGTATCGAATTATTATATCAACCCCCCCCCAAAGATGCACGTGGGTTTTTACGCTGCCGCAAAATCACACACACAACACAATTCCATTCCCATTGAGCTACTTGTGTGATCTGAGTGGAGTAGCCACCATCGAGGGAGTGAGGCTACGACAATATTTGTGAACGGAAGAGGGCAGCCACATGGATTTTTGCTTTGGAGAAGAGAACAGTAAAGATAATATCGCACAGACGTCTGGGCACTTAAAATCTTTTACGACCGTTATTGAAACGTTGTAGCCTGTAGTGTAGCCTACCATTATTGGAAAGTTACAATTTATAGACTACAATATGTCGCCTATATTCCCAAAACGGATACGGATTAGTCTATATGCGAGAAAAGTGAACTATTCGTGAATAGTAAATCACAACATAGGCTACAAGGCATAGCTCTAGTTTACACCCTAACCCATCTCCCCTTACCCTGCGCGTCCCGTAGCTACCCCGTTACCTAGCGACTTGACAAAGTTGGGCGGTTTCACTATATAGTAGAACCATACCCGCAGAATTTCACTCAAAACGTGTCAAAGAATAGGCACCTCGGATATTTGCTCCAAGGCGAAAGCTGCATCGCAGTAACTTGGTCGCTGCAAATACTCCAAATCCGGCGCTGTTGTGCGATAGTTCCCCCTGTTCCTCCGCGTTATCCTCGGCCGATCGGGGTCCCTGTTTTCCTGCTCGGAGGAGGCATTAGCAGCCGAGGCCATGTTGCGGAGACTTCGCGCTGGTTCTGCTTGTACACGTTATAATATTTCCCCGAAAGCGTGTAGTAATGTCCCAAGGCAAAAAAGTTTCACTCTCGGTGATCTCACACCCGTAAAGTACTTCATACTCCTGTTGGAGACGGCGAGTCAAAGTCTGCACCTTCCATCCCAACATTTCGTTGATCCGGAGGTCTCCACCGCTTCGCACATTCACCGTTTCTCTTCAAAAAAGTGATTTATCTTTAAAAGGCAAAGTGGAAACATCGATTCCCATCTACAAAACCGCCGCTTGGAACGTTCGATGGTCGTAGCATTCTGTGTGTTCTATGTGGTCTTCCCTTGGGCCGCGCAACACGGCGAACTCTGAGATTCAATAGATGAGAAAAAAGACCACTCTCCATTTGGAGACAGAGGAGGAGGGGTAAAAGCAAAAAGAATCGAGATCCCGCCTCCGGGGCTGTCAGATGGCCGGAATTTCTCGCATCTGATTGGTTCCAGAAGGGCAAAAAATTACTCAGAAAACACGACTATTATTAGCTGCTTAGCAACAGCTCACTAAAGTAGATCGACCACCCAAGCCGACAACCCTCGTGTGTGCGTCGCAAACTTCAGGGGAGCCGTTCAGAAAGACAGCCCTCTTGTGCGTTTGCGCGCAACCAAGACGGGAGTTTTGTCGTTTTCCGAAAGGAACTGCGTTTCTTGAAGAAAACACACTTCCAATGCGAAGTATGCAGTCTGTTTGTCTGACGGGTTTCGAGGAATGTCAGAACTGCAGTTTTTAACTGAGATTTGTTCCCCAACCAGGCCTTGATGGTGGTAGCTTGGCCTCAAATTACAGCGGTTCTGGGGGAGGTCCCAAATCTCAGTTCGTCTCAATGTTCCCTAATGACAGTTTAGTGGATAGCCTAAAACATATTATACTAGGGTAAAAAATAAAACCCTTCATCTAATACACATTTAGAAAAACAATACATATACAGCGAAATCATCAATACAATCTACAGTTAGTCTATCAATATAATATTATATACCTAATTTACACTTTTGTTTTCCCATGTTGCGCATGCAATTGCGCACAATTGGAGAGGCTTACTCTTCCTTGGAATACACTACACATATTAATTACGCTACTACACTTAGGCTACTTAACAGGTATAAACACATTTTGTATGTCTATTGAACTGGATGGTCTTAGGGGCCTCCCTCTCTCCCTAGCTCTAGCTCTATGCTGTGTGCTGATGCGTAGCCTAAATACATGCCAAACAATGCCCGCTGTCTCAATGTCACTCTGCAGTCACCGCCAGCGAGGAGCTGAGAAAAGTGATGTCCTCAGAGATAACGCAAGAGATGGTAGAAGAGATTACTTGAGAGGTAGGCTAGGTCTAGTTTATGTAATAAATGAATGATAAATTATGGGTCTACGTTGTGTCGACTTCCCTTGCCTAAACAACGTGGTAAACGTGCTTTCTAACAGGAATGATCAACATACACTTTTGGTGTTAGCCATGCCCACTTTCAAATAAACAAATACACGTTTGAGGATCTTAAAATAGAGTGGATCGTTTCATAAGAAAGTATTTTATTTCCATTCAGCAGATATACAGGCCTAGTGGATGTCATGTGTGCATGCATGTCACTGTCAGATCAAATTACATATTTTCAATCTTTATAATAACAATGAGTGTCTGATGATTAAAACAACAATTGCTCTTGTGGTTGTGGGCACTGTGTGAACAGTCACAGAAAAAACGAACCGATATCTTTATCTTTGAAAATGCATTTCAGGGCCTGTATTCACAGTGTCTCAGAAATGACTTCTGATCCATGATCAGTTTAGCCTTTTAGATCATTATGAATCAGACAGGGGTACCTGATCCTAGAGCAGGACTCCCACTCCGAGGCGCTTTGTGATTAGAGGCCCAGTTCTAATCTCATCCATATTGTTAGGTGTCATGTGTAATAACATATACATATGTAGGATCTTAATTTGAGCCAGTTTGCTACAGCAGGAAAAGAATCCTCCAGCAACAGGAAATATGAATTATTATGTGGATTATAATTAATGGATTTTCTTTGTAGGGGTTGATAAAACATTTTGTTAGGGCTAATCAAGTCTGACATTTTAAAGTGGAAATTACTAACTTTAGAAGCCTTTTTAAATCTTGAATACTCTTCAAGTTTGCATTTCCGGCTGTGCAGGAAAATTCTCAACATCAAAAGAGTGATCAAATTAGGATCTACATTTGTATGTAGAAACGCATCACAGTTATTTAATGCAGACATCACACCTACAAGGAGATTATGTATAATTAACTAGTAACAAATTTGACAGATTTTGACCAGTAGACCATCTTGAGAAACGTAACTGTCTTAAAATATTGCTTGATTCTATTTCATTATGAAAAGTAAAGACATTGGCATACTTTGTCCCAAGGTCAATACCACGTATGTTCTCCATAATTTGGACCACGCTCACATTATAGCATTGAAGGCCTATTGTATGTGCAAATAGTATGCATGGTTTCTTGCCATCCTGATTGATATTGGCCACAAACGCTTCATTCAGCATAAGAACAGACAACTTGAATGGATCTGAACTGGTTAAATGGTACACACTATAGCCACACCCTATAGCCGATTATTTCTAGGCTAGATCATAGAGCATTTTGCACTTAGACTTAGTGCAGTAGACTTATGCAGCCTAATGGAGGCATTTTACCATTCCACACCATACAATGACTTGCAGAATTTTTCCATCAGTAATAATGACATGTGGACGAAGTAAGCTAATCATGAAAATATAACGATCCACTCGACAATATTTCCACACATTTAGTAGTCGGTTCATATGAGTGACATTTAGGTCTACCTGTCTGTCATGTCAATCGCTTATTGCTGTCTAAATAGGCGCACAGTGACATTGTTCTGACACATTGATACATAATTACAAAAAATAACACACATTACCCACGTCGATAACTGGTTGAATCAACGTTGTGTCCACGTCATAAAAAATAAAATGTGTGAGGACGTTGAATCAATGTGGAAAACTGATTAGATTTGCAAAAATCATCAATGGAAGGGAATTCCGTATTTTTTTTCACCCTACTTTAAACCTAAAACCAATGGCACGGTGACATGTTTTGGTTGATTTCACGTTGAATTCACATTAGTTGACAGACAACTCAACCAAATGTAAATAAACAATAGACGTTGAACTAACGTCTGTGCCCAGTGGGAAATTAAAAATATTAGCGAAAGGAACATTGTCCAAGTTTTAAAGGATTACGTTATTGTATATTACGCGTGAAACGCATCATTGTGCTAGATCAAATGTTAAAAATCTATAAAAAAATGGACATTAAAACTAATCGACAGGCAACACATCATTATCGTACACCAGACCGCAGTAATCACGATAATACCGTAATTATCTACTGTAACCACTTAGTGGGACAAATATCCATTTCTCAATCTGCGAGTGTTTGCCAAGATCTCACACCTGGGCTGTCAAATCGCTCCTTGGCCACCGCAGCTCGTAGACGTGCCAGCCAGCCACTTACCATATTCTATCCAGGGGGAAACGGTCTGGCGAAACCAATAATATCCGCCTCCGAATCAGACAGTTGTTACTTATGATGAATATGAAAATATCTACTTTTTCATCAGGGGGAAAAAAGAGCCAGGCGCGCGGTAATCCTTATCCGACCGTCTTGGTTGCAGGCATTCTGCTAAGTGTTAGAGAGGTTCACAATTACATGCCTGTTTCTATTAACCCAGAGCGCCCAGTCCACGTGGGTGGTCCCATTCTCAATAGGCAGGACTCCTGCCTGTCACGTGATTAGCCTAAAACTGTAAAGAAAAACAGGCCTGGATGGCTCTCAGCACAGTGACACGTTTCCTAGCAAGATGGTTATGTAGCTCCATCAAAGCACTGCAGGTTATTGTGGGAAATCTATCTCACCTTGCAATACTGTACGAAATTGTAAAGCTATGCCAGTAAAAGCCCGAAGGAGATTATATCGTAAACATTGGGATTACCTAAATGAATATGTGTGCATAGGATGCCAACACCCTCATCCATAGATGCCAACACCCTCATCCATAGATGCCAACACCCTCATCCATAGATGCCAACACCCTCATCCATAGATGCCAACACCCTCATCCATACATGCCAACCCCCTCATCCATAGATGCCAACACCCTCATGCATAGGATGCCAACACCCTCATCCATAGATGCCAACACCCTCATCCATAGATGCCAACACCCTCATCCATAGATGCCAACACCCTCATCCATAGATGCCAACACCCTCATCCATAGATGCCAAAACCCTCATTCATAGATGCCAACACCCTCATGCATAGATGCCAACACCCTCATCCATAGATGCCAACACCCTCATCCATAGATGCCAACACCCTCATCCATACATGCCAACACCCTCATCCATAGATGCCAACACCCTCATCCATACATGCCAACACCCTCATCCATAGATGCCAACACCCTCATCCATACATGTCAACACCCTCATCCATACATGCCAACACGCTCATCCATAGATGCCAACACTCTCATCCATAGATGCCAACACCCTCATCCATACATGCCAACACCCTCATCCATAGATGCCAACACCCTCATCCATACATGCCAACACCCTCATCCATAGATGCCAACACCCTCATCCATACATGCCAACACCCTCATCCATACATGCCAACACCCTCATCCATACATGCCAACACCCTCATCCATAGATGGCAACACCCTCATCCATACATGCCAACACCCTCATCCATACATGCCAACACCCTCATCCATACATGCCAACACCCTCATCCATAGATGCCAACACTCTCATCCATAGATGCCAACACCCTCATCCATACATGCCAACACCCTCATCCATAGATGCCAACACCCTCATCCATACATGCCAACACCCTCATCCATACATGCCAACACCCTCATCCATAGATGCCAACACCCTCATCCATAGATGCCAACACTCTCATCCATAGATGCCAACACCCTCATCCATACATGCCAACACCCTCATCCATAGATGACAACACTCTCATCCATACATGCCAACACCCTCATCCATAGATGCCAACACCCTCATCCATACATGCCAACACCCTCATCCATAGATGCCAACACCCTCATCCATACATGCCAACACCCTCATCCATAGATGCCAACACCCTCATCCATACATGCCAACACCCTCATCCATAGATGCCAACACCCTCATCCATACATGCCAACACTCTCATCCATAGATGCCAACACCCTCATCCATACATGCCAACACCCTCATCCATAGATGCCAACACTCTCATCCATAGATGCCAACACCCTCATCCATACATGCCAACACCCTCATCCATACATGCCAACACCCTCATCCATAGATGCCAACACCCTCATCCATACATGCCAACACCCTCATCCATAGATGCCAACACCCTCATCCATAGATGCCAACACTCTCATCCAAGCATGAACATGTTTCCTTTTTATTCAACATCATGTTCCAATATGTGTCAGATGGGCTAAGTCTCAGGGATTCCTAGGGGATAGTCTTATTAGTCAGCCTTTTCCCTCTCACGTTAGGGTTAGAGACATCAGTTCTATGGTGATACTGTTGCATCTTAATGATCAAATCATTTCCCTATTCAAATCTTGAAGCCTCATTCATCTAGTTCAAGTTAAATTCACAATGTTTCGGCTGAATGAGCTTTAAAACCTTCACATAAACATTACCAGCACTGTCAAAGAGATGCCCATTCCCAAATCCCGATGTCCCTACACTGTTGCCGTGATATCTTTGAGGTCCTACTGTTAGCGTAAGCATGCAATATTTCCCCCCCCCCAAATTACACCTGTATCAAATGACAATGTGGAGCAAATAATGTATTGTTAGTACTTCTCTCTGCTACAGAGAGTGACTAGGGGGAAGACTATCTGTTAGGGGTCAGTTTGGAATTGGCCGAGTGTCTCTCAGAATGACTTCATCAACCAATCACACGCTTCAAGCCCTGAGGGTTGACGGCTGGCTCAAGGACATCGGACATTTTTCTATTAGTGCGTTCAGTTACTTATGATTTGCAGGTGGATTATACAGTTCTTGACAACACGGTGCGAGCGCATAAATATTATTTTGTCAAGTCCAACGGGTTCACGTTGTTGCGCCAGGTCCATTCTCAAATTCCAAATTCAAGTCTCTTGTGAACAATATGAACGCATATGTTTTACAGGTGTTGCTTTCATTCCGAGGCAGAGATACATACATGCAGTATACCGCCCTCAAACTCTTTCATTTCCATTTCCTCTAGCGCCTATAGTTTGTTGAGAATTCTATGGCACTTCCATATTTTCTTCAAATTGCTCGAACCTTTTAAAGGGATGGGGGCGAGATGATATCTGAGGGGACGTAACAGCAGCAGTATTTCAATTCTGCACCTGAACACACATGATGAACATCGCCCTTAGTTCCGAATCAGTCGGCTTTCTTAGTTGACGAGTTATGAATGGGGCAAGACGCAACAACTGTGTTTGCTAGCTGTGCTGAGGCTGTAGCTGGGAGAGTGGCACAGTAAGATCAGACAGGCAACGCCTCTGAGGGGGGGGAAAAAGAGGAGAGAACGCAAACAAAGCACACCTCTTTATTGGAAACAAATCCATTCAAGATTCCAATTAAGTAAGAATGTCCGCTCTTTTTCTCTCCAACCCAGAGAAGAACAAAGAACACAGGCGCCTGGGAGTGAAGGCTCATGGTGATAAAGATCATGGGATGTGTTCCATTCATTCAGAAATACCACAGACAACTCCTACCTTATACGAAGCGAGTCTCACAGCAGCACTGCTAGTGAGAGACAGACAGGCCTACAGTGGTCTAACCGTGGGTAGATGTTCTACACATGGGCGGAATTTAGTGTGCATGAAACATAGGCGTCTCTCTGTCTTATATTATCCCAGCCTAACGTTCCCGCTGACCTCCTCTGGTGCTCTCCTGGAGATACCATTTGCTCAGCCATGAAGGTACCCCCCCCCCCCCCCCCAGCGGCTGCCTATGGCTGGCCTATGGCTGGGAGGCTGGTGAGTTCAGAGTGCCTGCTGGGATGTTTATGTCCCAACTCAAGGTTGTCCTCAATCATACGAAGCTGTTTGACAGTTCACAGCACTGCCCGGACTCTGTTTACCTCTCCCAATTTCCTCCGCCATCATGTGGTTATGTGCACAATCAGAGCGGCTCAGAACACACTGGAGAACCGGAGCGCTCCATTCCACAACGGCAAGTGGAGAAAATGATTCCAATACACTGTAATGTGATACTAAAAGAATATTACAAGGGCCCCTACTCAATCATAAAAAACGCTAACTAGGTTTTTGGGCTAAAGAGAGCATTCACTTCTTTGGGAAAGGGCGTACGTCAGAGTTTTATATGAGTTTATTTTTTATGTTTCACAATGTCGTCCTGTTGAGTGTATGCATCTGATCATGTGTTCTTGATGTAAAAAAAGAAAAAAGAATGATGTATTTGGATTTCTTTGGGTTTGATGGGGTTGGTTGAAGAGGGCACCTTAGCATGTGCGTTTGGCATTGAGTGTGCATGCTTAAGTTGGTTATGCTGGTGCTGGGGGGGGGGGGGTTGTGAAAGAGAAAATTAGCTGTGGATATATTTCTACTTGCAGGGACCAGGGTTATGTGATTATAGTGGTGATACTGCTTTATCTGTGGTATTATTGTTAGGGTCTCTGGTGACTGTTAGCAGGGGATTTAGTTATGGGTGCCGAGACGAGAGTATTTTTTTGTTTTGTTATTAGTATTTTATGAAAACATTACAAAACACACAGATACGAACAGCAGCATACAGGCACACACAAACATCAACGACATCACACCTGCCCAAACCCACCTGCTCACACCCCCATCTCCAGCGCCCGCATCACTCTCCACCACTTGGCCTCAAACTGCACCATTTTGTTTCTCTCCGTCGCCCACGCACTTTCAACATTTAGATAATAAAGCATTTGGCCTTTCCATTGTGTTAACAATGGAGGACTCGTTGGTTGATTTCCAGTTTTTAAGTATATGTTTTTTCAAGATGATTGACGAGAAAAGTATTGTCCAACCCATCGGGTGTCTCACTGCACCCTCTAATGCCAGGTCTTTAAATATGCAGACAGACAGATTAAAAGTACATTTACATTGTAATATTTCTGAGAGCCAAATTTCTAACTTTAGTAGCTTTTGGTCTTAATAGCATTCCCAGAAGGCTATTGGATTATTGAGTCATTGTTACATTTACACTTAAAACATGACTCTGCCGTAGTGTTGTAGAATTTGTGAATTTTGTCACTTGTATAATAAACACGGTAGTTTAGCTATACATTAGTTTATACTGGATTAAGCGTTAATTTTTGTTAACTGTAATTTAGTCTGTTATGTTCCAACATTTCCTCCTGCCAAGATTATTCTTATTAGTTCTCCTTAGCAGTCCTAGGTTTCTCGCTCTGTGTCGAAGGTCTGGAATAGACGATGTTGGAGCTGGGAAATGTTTAGACAAGGCTGTGGTCTGTTTCTAGGAGCTGGACTGCAAAGCTGTCATTTTTGGAGGTGAGTTCAGCGTCCAACCTTAACAGGAAACGTGTGCTACTCTGAATGTGTACACACGGCTCTCAACAAATAAGCAAAACAATCCAATATCAAACCTATGGCTCAGTCAAGAGAGGCCGGGCAACAGATTCGTTTTTTCTCCAAGTTCACTAAAGTAAAGAGGGGGAGAGCCCATTGGTCTTCACGGTGGACATGTAGGAGCTAGGAGAGACCCCATGCAGTTTGACTGGTGTAAGTCTTACCGTGAGGCCCTTTGGAAAAGATGACACATAAAGAATTGAAAGAACACATGAGAAACACAACCGGAATCTCATAAGCTGTCCAGACCTTTGTTTACCGAGACCTCCTTCTCGGAAGACTCTTAACAACGGCGGGAACTGTTACCTTCATGAATGGAATTCAACCCCATAAACCAGGAGTTTCAGCAATCCTGAAAAACCACGTTAAACAAGTTGAATTATGCCTGATTTATACAGGAGTTTTAATTCTTCAGCAGCCATTATAAATATATACCATAGACGTACTAGCCATCATTGCATTTCTACTGTACCTATTTCACAGACTGATGCTCGTCATCAAACGCAAACCATCCAAACAAAGACATAGTTAGCGGCGTGTTCGTGACAGTCCCATGCCATGTGTAACAGTTTACAATTCCTGACTAATGGTTCTATTGTGATGAAATGGTGTTAAGCATTGTTCATAATACCAGAACCATTCTGGGGGTGTTCCTAATGGCAAAACAGGACCAGTTAAAACATTACATGTTTGTTCTTTTGGATGTCCCGTGGTATCCCTAAAAACACATGATGCAACTCTCAAATCGGAACATCCATCTATAGAGGAACGGGTATATGAGAAAAAGACACCCATACTCACCCACTGAATCATGTCCCCCCTGGATGGGGACACACATGTCTTGTCTTGGCTCTTCTCCGCTGGTTCAGCCGTGTGAGGAGAGCAGCATTATTACACAGAAGGGCAGAAATACATCTTGTGAGTTTGGTTCGTATCAATTCTGTTTTTGTTTCCATCCGTTGTCATGGAAACGCGGCATTTAGGATCAGACGCCTGGAAACGTCCATTTTCACAGCTGCGAGGGACGCTGGATTGTTTTGTGTGTCTCAGGAGGAGCAACTTGGCAGTTGTGAAGAGTCATTCTCACACGCAGTACCGACATGCGCCAAGACCTCTCTACTCAATACACTTTGACACGGAGAGAAATAGATCAAGGGCTAAATGAACCATATCCCGATGTCAAAGCTAAACCAATGTGACTGTGGCCTGTGTTGACATGGCCCTCAGCTAAGCTACCATGTTTTTATCAGCTCTGTTGACTGAGTCTTCATCAATGCTCCCTCACTGTTATCTTCTGCTTGTTTCCCCCACAACACCATGAAGTCATGCACGCTAAAGTGGCCAATTAGCCCAAACACAGCTCAATCTAGTACCTCTCCAGAGATACCAAGGGAATGCATGGTTTGGTTGCATATCAGAACAGCTGGGGATGGCTTACTGTAAAATGTGTACCTTACATATTCCAATCACTTTACTATCAAATACCAGAAAGGCATATAACACTATACCTTCGCATTGGTGTAAATAAGAAGATTTTGTGTGTGTGTGTGTGTGCGTGCGTGCGTGTGTGTGCGTATGTGTCTGCGTGTGAATGCAATTTAATGCATACATGTGTACGGTATGTGCACCCAGGCAAACAGTATATAATTCTAAAATGTTTAAATTTGGAAGAGAGGGTGAATGACAGAGGGAGAGAGAGGGTGAATGACAGAGGGAGAGAGAGAGGGTGAATGACAGAGGGAGAGAGAGAGGGTGAATGACAGAGGGAGAGAGAGAGGGTGAATGACAGAGGGAGAGAGAGAGGGTGAATGACAGAGGGAGAGAGAGAGGGTGAATAACAGAGGGAGAGAGAGAGGGTGAATGACAGAGGGAGAGAGAGAGGGTGAATGACAGAGGGAGAGAGAGGGTGAATGACAGAGGGAGAGAGAGAGGGTGAATGACAGAGGGAGAGAGAGGGTGAATGACAGAGGGAGAGAGAGGGTGAATGACAGAGGGGGAGAGAGGGTGAATGACAGAGGGAGAGAGAGGGTGAATGACAGAGGGGGAGAGAGGGTGAATGACAGAGGGAGAGAGAGAGGGTGAATGACAGAGGGAGAGAGGGTGAATGACAGAGGGAGAGAGAGAGGGTGAATGACAGAGGGAGAGAGAGAGGGTGAATGACAGAGGGAGAGAGAGGGTGAATGACAGAGGGAGAGAGAGAGGGTGAATGACAGAGGGAGAGAGAGAGGGTGAATGACAGAGGGAGAGAGAGAGGGTGAATGACAGAGAGGGGGAGAGAGAGGGTGAATGACAGAGGGAGAGAGAGAGGGTGAATGACAGAGGGAGAGAGAGGGTGAATGACAGAGGGAGAGAGAGAGGTGAATGACAGAGGGAGAGAGAGAGTGGTGAATGATCACAGAGGGAGAGAGAGAGGGTGAATAACAGAGGGAGAGAAAGAGGGTGAATGACAGAGGGAGAGAGAGGGTGAATAACAGAGGGAGAGAGAGAGGGTGAATGACAGAGGGAGAGAGAGAGGGTGAATAACAGAGGGAGAGAGAGGGGGGATGACAGAGAGGAGGAGAGAGAAGGGGTGATTAACAGAGGGAGAGAAAGAGGGTGAATAACAGAGGGAGAGAGAGAGGGTGAATAACAGAGGAGGGAAGAGAGGTGAATGACAGAGGGGGAGAGAGAGGGTGGACTGACAGAGGGAGAGAGAGAGGGTGAATGACAGAGGGAGAGAGAGAGGGTGAATGACAGAGGGGCAAGAGAGAGAGGGTGAAGGACAGGAGGAGGAGAGAGGAGAGGGTGAACTGACAGAGGGATGAGAGAGAGGGGTGAATGACAGAGGGAGAGAGAGAGAGGGGTGAAGACAGAGGGAGAGAGAGAGGGGGAATGACAGAGGGAGGAGAGGAGATGGGTGGAATGACAGAGGAGAGGAGAGAGAGGGTGAATCGACTAGAGGGACGGAGAAGAGGGTGAATGACAGAGGAGAGAAGAGGG
>NW_021823510.1:0-39183 GCF_901001165.1 Salmo trutta | reverse complement strand
CGACACAGCCTCCGTAGAAAGTTCCCGTTAGTGACCATACATACTTCTCACGTCCTCTCTCCTCAAAACCCATTGGATGAGAAAGCCAGAGGTCCCTTTCCCTCTGACCTTTTCCTCCGATGGGTTTTGAGGAGGCGAGTAAAAGGGACGTGAGGAGTACACCTTTCCGTCGAGACCCCCCCTAAAAAGTACTACTAAAAATTAGTTATTTGGGGGTGTCTGTACTTAACTATTTATAGTTTTGTGACCAACTTTTACTTCACTACATTCCTGAAGAAAAATAAGTGTACTTTTTAACTCCATACATTTTCCCTGACATACACAAGTATTAGTTACATTTAGAATTCCCAGTCGGAGGGACAGAAACTATTTTCCAATTCATGCACTTGTCAATATAGTGCGTTTTGCTCCTTACATGCCTCTGATCTGGCGGACTCAACTAAACAGAAATACTGCGTTTGTAAATGATGTTTGAGTGTTGGAGTATAACCCCTGGCTGTCCTTAATTAGTTAATGTTTAATGATTTATTTTTATCGTTCCATCTGGTTTGCTTAAAAAAAGGAATCACATTAACTTTATTTTTTTTTACCTTTCACCAAGTATGACGATTGAAGTACATTTACTACCACTGTACTTTAAGTACATTTAAAACCACATACTTTTATACTTTTACTCAAGTAGTATTTTACTGGGTGACTAACACTTTACTTGAGTCATTTTCTATTTGGTATCTTTACTTTATGACGATTGGGTACTTTTTCTACCACTGGTAGTGTACAATGTACTGCTGAAATACCTGGGGTTACATACAGTATAACAATATATTCCACGTATTACCTACATTTCAATGATATACGCTGTAAAAGCTGATGAATTTTGTCGAGCAGAGTAACAGGTGATACCATATCAGTTGACAAGTCACATAGAAAAAGCGGATCTTGAACAATGTAGCATAGGAGCAGATATGACATTACAGCACCGTGGGACATTTTTACAATAGCCAACTGCTTTACAGAACCCCCTGCTTCTGATGATTTGTTCTGTGTATTGTATAATGACAATGACATATGGTATTCCTCAAAACTCACAACCTGCCATTGGAAACATATTTTTTTTAAACAATTGTGTATGTCAAGTTATAATGAAATACTGTATGGAAAAACTATATTTCCCATCCCACTATTTGTTTCTATAAGACTCAAAAATAACAAATTTGTGTACCTTGTATGTTTTATATTTAATGGTAATTAAAATGATTAAATGATGAGCCAATCATTATCTCATGTATTGGTGACTAAATTACAGTTTTTGTTCAATTGCTAACGTGCGTTGATCAAAACTGAAGTCACATGTCAAAACTCTTCACACAGTCAGCGAAACCAAGTTTATGTGACCATCTGTGAATCCATTTTTCATTGCTTTCACACAAAATGCATTCAATGACCCCCAACATTCTCCTCGAAATCCATGAACTCTTTTCTCACCACCTGCAAAACTCTATATTTGCAGCACGTTTTTCAAATGCTAACGCAGTGTTTCCAATACTGTTAAAAACACATTCAAACAGAATGATGGCAAAATGTCGTGCATTTCTGCAGTAACCAGATTGGAACATGTAGAAAATCTCAGCAGAATATTTAATCATTCCAACACACAGCTGAAAGGCCTACCCAAGTGTCCTGTTTTTAGTCTCATTACCAAACAGACAAAGAGGACGGCTTCGGAATGATTTAGTTTGGAAACATGGATCAAGGAAGACATGTTGGTGGGGGAAAGTAGCGTGGCAGGGAGAGGGAGAATACTGGGAGGACAAAGCAGAGGAAGACCAAGAGCGGTGGTCTCTGATGAGACTAGGGCCATAATTATTGACCATGTTGTAAACCTCTCTTTGAGAGAGAGGCCGGTTGAAGGGTGCAACCAACCAGCGTTCAACAGTTGCATCATAGTACAAATTTTCCGTCAAAACAACGGGTGAGATGTGCATTCTTCAATGGTAATTGAACTACATATTACAGTACAATAACAGTATGTTCACATTTTTACATGTACTGACATTTTGAAATATATTGATTGTTTTGTGTTTTTTCAGGAGGATCCAAGGTTGTGGGAGAGGGCAGAATATTATCAGATATGCAGGAAATTGCCATTGTTGACATGGTAATTGGCAACAACGCTATAAAACTGTGGGACATTCGGGACAGAGTGCTGGCAGACAATTCCCACTTTGGGGAATGGGATACGGTCAGCACAACGACAATTACCAGATCCTTGAGAAACATAAAATAGGATGAAGCAGCTGTACCCTTTGAGAGAAACGGTGAACGTGTGAATGAACTCCGATACAATCTGTCCAGGTCAGATGTCTGTTCAATAACCAAACAGGATACATACACAGCTATTGCATAATGTAAAGTACTGTGAAACTGTGGATTTACTGTATTTTAGAGAGTAATGGAGATGGAAGCCAGGCAAACTGCACATTACATTCATCTTTTGTGGATGAGCTGGATTCAACACTGGCAAAAACCTGTCCGTAGGGGCAGAAATGTGATTGGACAGAGAGAAAACTGTGGATGTCCCCAGGCCAGAGAGGAGCTAACATCAATGTGTGCAGCACTGTCCAATATGAAGACCGTCAGGGTTGGAGACAATTCTCCTGAAGACCGCCAGGGTTGTGGAGACAATTCTCCTGAAGACCGCCAGGGTGTGGAGACAATTCTCCTGAGGACCGCCAGGGTGTGGAGACAATTCTCCGGAAGGACCGCCAGGTGTGGAGACCATTCTCCTGAAGACCGCCAGGGTGTGGGAGACAATTCTCCTGAAGACCGCCAGGGTGTGGAGACAATTCTCCTGAAGACCCGCCAGGGTGTGGAGACAATTCTTCTGAAGACCGCCAGGTTGTGGAGACACTTCTCCTGAAGACCGCCAGGGAGTGGGACACTTCTCCTGAAGACCGCCCAGGGTGTGGAGACACTTCTCCTGAAGACCGCCAAGGGTGTGGAGACACTTCTCCTGAAGACCGCCAGGGTGTGGAGACACTTCTCCTGGAGACCGCCAGGGTGTGGAGACCACTTCTCCTGAAGACCGCCAGGGTGTGGAGACACTTCTCATGAAGACCGCCAGGGTGGATTAGACATTCCAGAAGATACGTTCCAAGATGGATCGCCAGAGAAGACAGAAGACGTGATGTTGATGAGAACAAGAACCCTCACGGTACTGTACAGTATGAGTGATTATACTATACATGTTGGTGAGAACTAGAACCCTCACAGTACTGTACAGTATGAGTGATTATACTATACATGTTGATGAGAACCCTCACAGTACTGTACAGTATGAGTGATTATACTATACATGTTGATGAGGACTAGAACCCTCACAGTACTGTACAGTATGAGTGATTATACTATACATGTTGATGAGATCTAGAACCCTCACAGTACTGTACAGTATGAGTGATTATACTATACATGTTGATGAGAACCCTCACAGTACTGTACAGTATGAGTGATTATACTATACATGTTGTTTATGAGAACTAGAACCCTCACAGTACGTGTACAGTATGAGTGATTATACTATACATGTTGATGAGAACCCTCACAGTACTGTACAGTATGAGTGATTATACTATACATGTTTATGAGAACTAGAACCCCTCACAGTACTGTACAGTATGAGTGATTACACTATACATGTTTGATGAGAACTAGAACCCTCACAGTACTGTACAGTATGAGTGATTATACTAGACATGTTGATGAGGACTAGAACCCTCACAGTACTGTACAGTATGAGGGATTATAGCTATACATGTTGATGGAACCCTCACAGTACTGTACAGTATGAGTGATTATACATACATTGTGATGAGAGAACCTCACAGTACTGTACAGTAGAGTGATTTATACTATACATTTGATGAGAACTACAACCCTCACAGGACTGTACAGTATGGAGTGATTATACTAGACATGTTGATGAGATCTAGAAACCCTCACAGTACTCTACAGTATGAGTGATTAACTATACATGTTGATTAGAACTAGAATCCTCACAGTACTGTACAGTATGCATGAGTGATTATTATCCTATACTGTTGATGAGAACCCTCACAGTACTGTACAGTATGAGTGATTATACTATACATGTTGATGAGATCTAGAACCCTCACAGTACTCTACAGTATGAGTGATTATACTATACATGTTGATGAGATCTAGAACCCTCACAGTACTGTACAGTATGAGTGATATACTATACATGTTGATGAGAACTAGAACCCTCACCAGTACTGCTACAGTATGAGTGATTATACTATACATGTTGATGAGGACTAGAACCCTCACAAGTACTGCTACAGTAGAGTGATTATACTATACATGTTGATGATGGACTAGAACCCTCACAGTACTGTACAGTATGAGTGATTATACTATACATGTTGATGAGAACTAGAACCCTCACAGTACTGTACAGTATGAGTGATTATACTATACATGGTTAGAGAACTAGAACCCTCACAGTAGTGTACAGTATGAGTGATTATACTATACATGTTGAGAACCAGAACCCTCACAGTTACTGTAACAGTATGAGTGATTATACTATACATGTTGATGAGAAACCCTCACAGTACTGTACAGTATGAGTGATTATACTATCACATGTTGATGAGAACCCTCACAGTACTGTACAGTATGAGTGATTTATACTATACATGTTGATGAGAACTACAACCTCACCGTACTGTACAGTATGAGTGATTATACTAGACATGTTGATGAGATCTAGAACCCTCACAGTACTCTACAGTATGAGTGATTATACTATACATGTTGATTAGAACCTAGAATCCTCACAGTACTGTACAGTATGAGTGAGTGATTATACTATACATGTTGATGAGAACCCTCACAGTACTGTACAGTATGAGTGATTATACTATACATGTTGATGAGATCTAGAACCCTCACAGTACTCTACAGTATGAGTGATTATACTATACATGTTGATGAGATCTAGAACCCTCACAGTACTGTACAGTATGAGTGATTATACTATACATGTTGATGAGAACTAGAACCCTCACAGTACTGTACAGTATGAGTGATTATACTATACATGTTGATGAGGACTAGAACCCTCACAGTACTGTACAGTATGAGTGATTATACTATACATGTTGATGAGGACTAGAACCCTCACAGTACTGTACAGTATGAGTGATTATACTATACATGTTGATGAGAACTAGAACCCTCACAGTACTGTACAGTATGAGTGATTATACTATACATGTTGAGAACTAGAACCCCTCACAGTAGTGTACAGTATGAGTGATTATACTATACATGTTGAGAACCAGAACCCTCACAGTACTGTACAGTATGAGTGATTATACTATACATGTTGATGAGAACCCTCACAGTACTGTACAGTATGAGTGATTATACTATACATGTTGATGAGAACTAGAACCCTCACAGTACTGTACAGTATGAGTGATTATACTATACATGTTGATTAGAACTAGAACCCTCACATTACTGTACAGTATGAGTGATTATACTATACATGTTGATGAGAACCCTCACAGTACTGTACAGTATGAGTGATTATACTATACATGTTGATGAGAACCCTCACAGTACTGTACAGTATGAGTGATTATACTATACATGTTGATGAGAACTACAACCCTCACAGTACTGTACAGTATGAGTGATTATACTAGACATGTTGATGAGATCTAGAACCCTCACAGTACTCTACAGTATGAGTGATTATACTATACATGTTGATTAGAACTAGAACCCTCACAGTACTGTACAGTATGAGTGATTATACTATACATGTTGATGAGAACCCTCACAGTACTGTACAGTATGAGTGATTATACTATACATGTTGATGAGGACTAGAACCCTCACAGTACTGTACAGTATGAGTGATTATACTATACATGTTGATGAGAACTAGAACCCTCACAGTACTGTACAGTATGAGTGATTATACTATACATGTTGATGAGAACTAGAACCCTCACAGTACTGTACAGTATGAGTGATTATACTATACATGTTGTTGAGAACTAGAACCCTCACAGGTACTGTACAGTATGAGTGATTATACTATACATGTTGATGAGAACCCTCACAGTACTGTACAGTATGAGTGATTATACTATACATGTTGATGAGAACTAGAACCCTCACAGTACTGTACAGTATGAGTGATTATACTATACATGTTGATGAGAACTGGAACCCTCACAGTACTGTACAGTATGAGTGATTATACTATACATGTTGATGAGATCTAGAACCCTCACAGTACTGTACAGTATGAGTGATTATACTATACATGTTGATGAGAACCAGAACCCTCACAGTACTGTACAGTATGAGTGATTATACTATACATGTTGATGAGAACTAGAACCCTCACAGTACTGTACAGTATGAGTGATTATACTATACATGTTGATGAGAACCCTCACAGTACTGTACAGTATGAGTGATTATACTATACATGTTGATTAGAACTAGAACCCTCACAGTACTGTACAGTATGAGTGATTATACTATACATGTTGATGAGAACTAGAACCCTCACAGTACTGTACAGTATGAGTGATTATACTATACATGTTGATGAGAACCCTCACAGTACTGTACAGTATGAGTGATTATACTATACATGTTGATGAGAACCCTCACAGTACTGTACAGTATGAGTGATTATACTATACATGTTGATGAGAACCAGAACCCTCACAGTACTGTACAGTATGAGTGATTATACTATACATGTTGATGAGGACTAGAACCCTC
The DNA here is from genome assembly GCF_901001165.1 of Salmo trutta. Taxonomy (NCBI): domain Eukaryota; kingdom Metazoa; phylum Chordata; class Actinopteri; order Salmoniformes; family Salmonidae; genus Salmo; species Salmo trutta. Next base: position 32,346 of record NW_021823510.1, on the reverse strand, counting down.
ACAGTACCGTACAGTATGAGTGATTATACTATACATGTTGATGAGAACCCTCACAGTACTGTACAGTATGGGTGATTATACTATACATGTTGATGAGAACTAGAACCCTCACAGTACTGTACAGTATGAGTGATTATACTATACATGTTGATGAGAACCCTCACAGTACTGTACAGTATGAGTGATTATACTATACATGTTGATGAGGACTAGAACCCTCACAGTACTGTACAGTATGAGTGATTATACTATACATGTTGATGAGAACCCTCACAGTACTGTATAGTATGAGTGATTATACTATACATGTTGATGAGGACTAGAACCCTCACAGTACTGTACAGTATGAGTGATTATACTATACATGTTGATGAGATCTAGAACCCTCACAGTACTGTACAGTATGAGTGATTATACTATACATGTTGATGAGAACTAGAACCCTCACAGTACTGTACAGTATGAGTGATTATACTATACATGTTGATGAGAACCCTCACAGTACTGTACAGTATGAGTGATTATACTATACATGTTGATGAGATCTAGAACCCTCACAGTACTGTACAGTATGAGTGATTATACTATACATGTTGATGAGAACCCTCACAGTACTGTACAGTATGAGTGATTATACTATACATGTTGATGAGATCTAGAACCCTCACAGTACTGTACAGTATGAGTGATTATACTATACATGTTGATTAGAACTAGAACCCTCACAGTACTGTACAGTATGAGTGATTATACTATACATGTTGATGAGAACCCTCACAGTACTGTACAGTATGAGTGATTATACTATACATGTTGATGAGATCTAGAACCCTCACAGTACTGTACAGTATGAGTGATTATACTATACAGTTGATGAGAACCCTCACAGTACTGTACAGTATGAGTGATTATACTATACATGTTGATTAGAACTAGAACCCTCACAGTACTGTACAGTATGAGTGATTATACTATACATGTTGATGAGAACCCTCACAGTACTGTACAGTATGAGTGATTACACTATACATGTTGATGAGGACTAGAACCCTCACAGTACTGTACAGTATGAGTGATTATACTATACATGTTGATGAGAACCCTCACAGTACTGTACAGTATGAGTGATTATACTATACATGTTGATGAGAACTAGAACCCTCACAGTACTGTACAGTATGAGTGATTATACTATACATGTTGTTGAGAACTAGAACCCTCACAGTACTGTACAGTATGAGTGATTATACTATACATGTTGATGAGAACTAGAACCCTCACAGTACTGTACAGTATGAGTGATTATACTATACATGCTGATGAGGACTAGAACCCTCACAGTACTGTACAGTATGAGTGATTATACTATACATGTTGATGAGGACTAGAACCCTCACAGTACTGTACAGTATGAGTGATTATACTATACATGTTGATGAGGACTAGAACCCTCACAGTACTGTACAGTATGAGTGATTATACTATACATGTTGATGAGAACCCTCACAGTACTGTACAGTATGAGTGATTATACTATACATGTTGATGAGGACTAGAACCCTCACAGTACTGTACAGTATGAGTGATTATATTATACATGTTGATGAGAACTAGAACCCTCACAGTACTGTACAGTATGAGTGATTATACTATACATGTTGATGAGGACTAGAACCCTCACAGTACTGTACAGTATGAGTGATTATACTATACATGTTGATGAGAACTAGAACCCTCACAGTACTGTACAGTATGAGTGATTATACTAGACATGTTGTTGAGAACTAGAACCCTCACAGTACTGTACAGTATGAGTGATTATACTATACATGTTGATGAGAACCCTCACAGTACTGTACAGTATGAGTGATTATACTAGACATGTTGATGAGAACTAGAACCCTCACAGTACTGTACAGTATGAGTGATTATACCATACATGTTGATGAGGACTAGAACCCTCACAGTACTGTACAGTATGAGTGATTATACTATACATGTTGGTGATGGTTTTTATTGTTGTAATTATTGTTGTAATTATTATTGCAGGAATTACAGAAATTCGTTTTTTGTTTCAACGTTTTATTTTTCACAGGTTAATTACTAAATACAAAAATATAGAAAAAAAATAAAGGCTATTGAAGCAAATTGCTGCATTTCTGATTCATTCTTGTTACATACAGTCAATAAACTTTAGTACAGTCAATGAAGTGAAAAGGTATCATTCAAACTTCAAAGAGAAAAGCTCATCGTTTGTGTATGGCTCCCTGTTGTTAGTGTTTTTTAGGTCAGTGTGTTATGAGGGACAATGTTATGCTTTCTGAGTGAGAATTGTTGCCATTGTTATGGTCAAAAGAGCTTATTTTGAGACATGAATGAAGTGTTTTGGTGGTTTGAGTGAGTTTTGGAGGTGAGAATAGCTGTTTGGCCAAGACGCATGTTGGTAATGCAGACTTGTGTGAAGAGTTTTGAAAAAGTGGCTTCAGTATTGACCGATGCTTGTTAGCAATTTTTAAAAAAAACTGTAAATGTTCTAATGGTATGTCACCGAAAACTTTTATACATAGAGTTTTGAAAATTCACACATACTTGTGAAAATAGCACCAAAGCGATTGAAAAAAAACTGTAAAGTTTTATTAGTCGTATGTACGGGATACACATGGTATAAACCATCCAATGAAACGCTTACTACAGGAGTACGGTCCCAGTGTCCTGGATGGGTGGGAACATGGTCCCAGTGATGTCCTGGATGGGTGGGAACATGGTCCCAGTGATGTTCTGGATGGGTGGGAACACGGTCCCAGTGATGTCCTGGATGGGTGGGATCATGGTCCCAGTGATGTCCTGGATGGGTGGGAACATGGTCCCAGTGATGTCCTGGATGGGTGGGAGCACGGTCCCAGTGATGTCCTGGATGGGTGGGAACATGGTGCCAGTGATGTCCTGGATGGGTGGGAGCATGGTCCCAGTGATGTCCTGGATGGGTGGGAACATGGTCCCAGTGATGTCCTGGATCGGTGGGAACAAGGTCCCAGTGATGTCCTGGATGGGTGGGAACATGGTCCCAGTGATGTTCTGGATGGTCCTGGATGGGTGGGAACATGGTCCCAGTGATGTCCTGGATGGGTGGGAACATGGTCCCAGTGATGTCCTGGATGGGTGGTAACATGGTCCCAGTGATGTCCTGGATGGGTGGGAACATGGTCCCAGTCATGTCCTGGATGGGTGGGAACATGGTCCCAGTGATGTCCTGGATGGGTGGGAGCATGGTCCCAGTGATGTCCTGGGTGGGTGGGAACATGGTCCCAGTGATGTCCTGGATGGGTGGGAACACGGTCCCAGTGATGTCCTGGATGGGTGGGAACATGGTCCCAGTGATGTCCTGGATGGGTGGGAACATGGTCCCAGTGATGTCCTGGATGGGTGGTAACATGGTCCCAGTGATGTCCTGGATGGGTGGGATCATGGTCCCAGTGATGTCCTGGATGGGTGGGAGCATGGACCCAGTGATGTCCTGTATGGGTGGGAACATGGTCCCAGTGATGTCCTGGATGGGTGGGAGCATGGTCCCAGTGATGTACTGGATGGGTGGGATCATGGTCCCAGTGATGTCCTGGATGGGTGGGAACATGGTCCCAGTGATGTCCTGGATGGGTGGGAGCATGGTCCCAGTGATGTACTGGATGGGTGGGAACACGGTCCCATTGATGTCCTGGATGGGTGGTAACATGGTCCCAGTGATGTCCTGGATGGGTGGTAACATGGTCCCAGTGATGTCCTGGATGGGTGGGAACATGGTCCCAGTCATGTCCTGGATGGGTGGGAACATGGTCCCAGTGATGTCCTGGATGGGTGGGAGCATGGTCCCAGTGATGTCCTGGGTGGGTGGGAACATGGTCCCAGTGATGTCCTGGATGGGTGGGAACATGGTCCCAGTGATGTTCTGGATGGGTGGGAACACGGTCCCAGTGATGTCCTGGATGGGTGGGAACATGGTCCCAGTGATGTCCTGGATGGGTGGGAACATGGTCCCAGTGATGTCCTGGATGGGTGGTAACATGGTCCCAGTGATGTCCTGGATGGGTGGGATCATGGTCCCAGTGATGTCCTGGATGGGTGGGAGCATGGATCCAGTGATGTCCTGTATGGGTGGGAGCATGGACCCAGTGATGTCCTGGATGGGTGGGAACATGGTCCCAGTGATGTCCTGGATGGGTGGGAGCATGGTCCCAGTGATGTACTGGATGGGTGGGATCATGGTCCCAGTGATGTCCTGGATGGGTGGGAACATGGTCCCAGTGATGTCCTGGATGGGTGGGAGCATGGTCCCAGTGATGTACTGGATGGGTGGGAACACAGTCCCATTGATGTCCTGGATGGGTGGGAACATGGTCCCAGTGATGTCCTGGATGGGTGGGAACAAGGTCCCAGTGATGTCCTGGGCTGTCTTCCCTACCCGCTGGAGGGCCTTTTATTTCCCTCTGCTTGTTGTGACTCAGATGTTGGATAATGGAGATATCAAGCTATTTATATACACTCTGAGCCAAAGATACAAGATAAAACAACAGTAGGATCATTAAATACTGTCCAAAACAATCTGTGTGTTATGGAGCTGAGAGCTCTCCTCTCTGCACAGCCAGCAAGCTGGAGAGCTCACCTTTCCACACAGCCAGCCCAGCACTATGTTCATCCATGTTGAATGGGGAGCATTGCTGCCACCTAGTGGCATAAAGAGGCACATACATCTTTGGTTTCATGTCAAACGTAGGTTGAGTGGGCTACTATGGTATTCTGCTGTGTTTATAGGGAGTAACTCTTCTTATTCACTTCATAGTAGACTATTACCCTCTAGATTTCATTTCTCAGGAGGAAGCCCCTCTCTTTCCTCATTCAAAGATCTGCTCACCTATAAGGCCTGTCCATAATTATTAGGAACGGTAGACTGAGAAACTCCCATATCGGTTCTGTTTACTGAGAAGATATTTGGCATCCTTGAGAAGGCTTCTGCAGTGTTCTATCGCTCAGTCTAAGTCAATACAGTCTCTCCCTCTCTCTCTCTCTCTCACACACACACACACACACACACACACACACACACACACACACACACACACACACACACACACACACACACACACACACACACACACACACACACACACACACATAGCTCAGTCTTTCCTCCTAACTGCTATATGCTAATCCTGCAGGGTTTCAGCTCCCACATGTCAAACCTCATTATTTTTCTAGCTATTTATTTCAGATAAACAAAGTGCAGTAGCTTAGCACCTCAGACACACTGTGCGGGGAGGGGGGGCGGCGGAGAGAGAGAGGGGGAAGAGAGAGAGCGGGAGAGAGGGGGGAGAGAGAGGTGAGGGAGAAAGAGAAGGGGGGGAGATGGCGGGAGAGGGAAATAGAGAGAGAGAGAGATGCATGCCAATCAAGCCCCTTAAATTGTATTGAATTGATAGAGAAAGACAGAGAGAGAGAGAGAGAGAGAGAGAGAGAGAGAGAGAGCGAGAGAGACCAGAGAGCTCCTCATCATACCAGTTCATATAGAGTAATGAACATATACCAGCAGACAGAGAGACAGACTGGGAGACTGTAAATACCCTTCCATCCTGTCACCTGATATTACCAAAGGAGACTTTAGACATTTGGTTTATATTACAGACATAATAACATGACAGTGGAGGAATGGAGAGTGAAATTGAAAAGGAGAATCATATTTTATTTATATTCCAACTTTGCAAAAGTACTGTAGTTATCTACACTTTTGAAACTTAATACTTTGGCTACTATTCATTCCACGCACGAATACTCAAACACAGTGCAGAGCACACACACTACAGACCACACAGACCACAGAGCACACACACACATACTGTTCTACTGTAAATATCTGATGTGTCAAATGTATAGTAGTACTGAACTGAAACCAATCTGAAAATGTCAAGCATAACATTTAAAATTCAAACATCAGAGAAAAAAATGTATCTCCTAAAATTACTCATTGCATCAGTAGTGTTCTAATTTATTTTTCTTCCAACAGATATTAGATACTGTACATGACTACTACTGTATATGACTAATACTGTACATGACTAATACTGTAGCTACATGACTAATACTGTAGTTACATTACTAATACTGTACATGACTACTACTGTATATGACTAATACTGTATATCACTAATACTGTACATGACTAATACTGTAGCTACATGACTAATACTGTAGTTACATGACTAATACTGTATATGACTAATACTGTATATGACTAATACTGTATATGACTAATACTGTAGTTACATGACTAATACTGTACATGACTAATACTGTATATGACTAATACTGTAGCTACATGACTAATACTGTATATGACTAATACTGTATATGACTAATACTGTAGCTACATGACTAATACTGTACATGACTAATACTGTTGTTACATGACTAATACTGTATATGACTAATACTGTATATGACTTATACTGTATATGACTAATACTGAAGTTACATGACTAATACTGTATATGACTAATACTGTAGTTACATGACTAATACTATATATGACTAATACTGTATATGACTAATACTGTATATGGCTAATACTGTAGCTACATGACTAATACTGTAGCTACATGACTAATACTGTATATGACTAATACTGTATATGGCTAATACTGTAGTTACATGACTAATACTGTCTATGACTAATACTGTATATGGCTAATACTGTAGCTACATGACTAATACTGTAGCTACATGACTAATACTGTAGTTACATGACTAATACTGTATATGACTAATACTGTAGCTACATGACTAATACTGTAGTTACATGACTAATACTGCATATGACTAATACTGTATATGACTAATACTGTACATGACTAATACTGTATATGACTAATACTGTATATGACTAATACTGTAGCTACATGACTAATACTGTATATGACTAATACTGTAGCTACATGACTAATACTGTACATGACTAATACTGTACATGACTAATACTGTATATGACTAATACTGTAGTTACATGACTAATACTGTATATGACTAATACTGTAGCTACATGACTAATACTGTACATGACTAATACTGTATATGACTAATACTGTATATGACTAATACTGTAGCTACATGACTAATACTGTACATGACTAATACTGTATATGGCTAATACTGTAGTTACATGACTAATACTGTATATGACTAATACTGTATATGACTAATACTGTATATGACTAATACTGTAGCTACATGACTAATACTGTATATGACTAATACTTTATATGACTAATACTGTAGCTACATGACTAATACTGTAGTTACATGACTAATACTGTATATGACTAATACTGTAGCTACATGACTAATACTGTACATGACTAATACTGTATATGGCTAATACTGTAGCTACATGACTAATACTGTAGCTACATGACTAATAATGTATATGACTAATACTGTAGCTACATGACTAATACTATAGCTACATGACTAATACTGTATATGACTAATACTGTAGCTACATGACTAATACTGTACATGACTAATACTGTACATGACTAATACTGTATATGGCTAATACTGTAGCTACATGACTAATACTGTAGCTACATGACTAATAATGTATATGACTAATACTGTAGCTACATGACTAATACTATAGCTACATGACTAATACTGTATATGGCTAATACTGTAGCTACATGACTAATACTGTATCCACATGATAATTACTGTACATGACTAACAAGAGATACACAATATGGTGACCATTAGGGAAACACAATATGGTGACCACTAGGGATACACAATATGGTGACCACTAGGGATACACAATATGGTGACCATTAGGGATACACAATATGGTGACCACTAGGGATACACAATATGGTGACCACTAGGGATACACAATATGGTGACCACTAGGGATACACAATATGGTGACCACTAGGGATACACAATATGGTGACCATTAGGGATACACAATATGGTGACCACTAGGGATACACAATATGGTGACCACTAGGGATACACAATATGGTGACCACTAGGGATACACAATATGGTGACCACTAGGGATACACAATATGGTGACCACTAGGGATACACAATATGGTGACCACTAGGGATACACAATATGGTGAAAATACCTAGCCAATCAGAGGGCCAGATGGAGCTATTACCATATTTCTTGTCCTTCCATTAGGAACAGCAGTTTTTCCTCACCACAACCTCTGCATCCTTCAAGACTGTTGCTTTGTGAGACGGTGTTAAAGTTCACAGTTATCCATTGTTATGTAATTGCAGGCTGAAAAGTACCAAGATCCTTGCCTTAGCTTGTCAGTGCAGGTCCACCGGAGCCATGGCCCAGTGAGACACAGGTGCCGGCCCACGTAGATGGAAACAGAAAAGTCTGAGAAGTTTGGGTTAAACACTGGGGTAAATCCTCAGTGGAGATGCAGCAGAATAGGTTTTTCCTTCCTCCCCCTCTCCTTCCTCCCCCTCTCCTTCCTCCCCCTCCCAGCACCTTTCTCCCCAGGCCCCAGATATCTCTCTCAATTCAATGAAATTCAAACATGCTTAATTGGCATGGGAAACGTGTTTACATTGCCAAAGGAAGTGAAATAAACAATAAACAAAAGTGAGATGAAACAAAAAACAACATTGATAAAACAACATTAAAACATTAACAGTAAATATTTCACTCATAAAGGTTTAAAAAAGAATAAAGACGATTCAAATGTGATATTATCTGCTACGTACAGTGTTTTTAACCATGTGTAAATAGTCGTAGTATGAATAATATGGGACGATAAGTAAACATATTAGAACAGGGCAACAAGTGGAGCGTAAACAACATTAAAAACAACCAATATTTATGGTAACACATCTTGCTGCTGTGATGGCACAATGCGGTATTTCGCCTAACAGTTTATCAATGTTTGATTTATTTTATAATTCTTTATTCGTCTGTGTAATCTGAGGGAAATATGTGTCTCTAAATATGGTCATACATTTGGCAGGAGGTTAGGAAGTGCAGCTCAGTTTCCACCTCATTTTGTGGGCAGTGTGCACATAGCCTGTCTTCTCTTGAGAGCCAGGTCTGTCTACGGTGGCCTTTCTCAAAAACAAGGCTATGCTCACTGAGTCTTAATTTTGGGTCAGTCACAGTGGTCAGGTATTCTGCCATTGTGTCCTCTGCATGCATTATTTGATGTTTACGTTGTACACTGAGGATATTTTAGCAGAATTCTGCATGCAGAGTCTCAATTTGGTGTTTGTCCCATTTTTCTCTGTTGAGATAATTTCCTTTTGAATTTCTAGCCAAATGTAAAATGTTTCTGTTTTGATTAATTTAATAGCGTGAGTTAGGTCTTCTCTACACCAAATTACTTTGATGGACTCATGTCTGTTAAATTGTCTGTCTGTAATGGCGTGCCCCAGGGCTCAATACTTGTTCCCCTCTTATTCACTATTTATATAAATAGTTTTGACAAAAATGTACAAAATAAGCAACTTCACTTTTATGCTGATGATTCTGTTATTTGTTGTTGTGCCTCGTCTCTCACAAAAGCTTTGCAGAACTTGCAAACTGCTTTTTATACTGTTCAACATATCTTGTGTCAATTGAAGCTTACCCTCAATGCTGACATAACTAAATGAATGGTGTTTTCTAAAGCAAGAAATAGACCTGTGAACCTTTCACCCATTACTACCTGTCAGGGCAATGAGATTGAGGCTGTAACTCAATAAATATATTGGAATTTTAATTGATAACGGCCTCTATTTTAAATAGCATATTCAACAACTTACAAAAAAATTTAAGCTGAAATTGGGATTTTATTTTAGGAATAAGGCCTGTTTTTCTTTTGAAGCCAGAAGGAGGCTAGTATCAGCTACATTTATGCCTTTACTAGACTATGGGGATATTATCTATATGAATGCTTCCGCTCAGTGTTTGAGATCAATTGACACCCTTTACCATGGCACTCTGAGATTTATTTAAACTGCAAAACCCTTACGCACCACTGCACTTTGTATACCAGGGTTGGCTGGCCTTCTCTGGTCACTCGTAGGCTCAGTCACTGGTATACTTTTATTTACAAAGCCATTTTGGGTTTACTACCTTTTTATTTGGGCATTTTTATTCTTCATAAATGTGGTGGGTACTCTTTATCCTGCTAACTGTTCCAAATCTCCAAACTGAATTTGGTAAAAGGGCTTTTATGTACTCTGTGCTATGGGCTTGGAACGCCTTACAAAATACTTTTAAACTGGAAGAACTTGCCCCGATTGGTATTTTTAAATAATTGATGAAGGATTTTGAGGCCGATTCCTTAACCTGTCAATATTTTTAATTTGCTGTTTCATGATTTCGTTATACTCCTGTGATTTCTATGTTTTTTTTAGTAGATTACCTGGAGTTTTTCAAGTCTGTCTATAATTGCATCCTTGGCCAGGATGCTCTTGAAAAAGAGATTTCAAATCTCAATGAGCCCTACCTGGTTAAATAGATTAAAAAATTAGCATAGCTCCTGAGTCTCTTCCCTGTTTTACTCCTGGTAGTTCATCATTATCGAATTTGTATTTTTTTTTTTAACATTAATTTAAGTGACCCTCACTCAATCCATAATACTGGCCATGTTTAGGAAACACTATAAACATACGCAATGCATTAATAAGAAGCACCTGAGCTTGAATGTTATAATATAGGGGTGGAAACGTAAAAGTTGACTCAGCAACATGAAGTAGATGCAGAAAGTAAACGACATTCTGGGTCAATTTCCACAACAACTGTTTAGGTCCCGTACCTTCCATGCTGTAACAGTGTGAACCCGTGGACATGCGCAGATACAGTGTGTGAGAGCAAAGTGTTGTATCTCGCACATCTTAATGTCTGCATGTGCTGCTGGTGGCAACGCCATTTTTTGTTGTTGCTTGTCTACCTTTAAATCGGGAGATTCTAAAACGTTTTCGCCACACAACATAATTTACTAAAATCTACTATTATCCTATTTTAAAATTACAGTCTAAAATGTTTGAAGGTTTCAAAGTGTGTCATGACACAATTTTTGTAAAAAATGTTTTTATTTAACCTTTATTTAACTAGGCAAGTCAGCTGAGAACAAATTCTTATTTACAATGACGGCCTACCCCGGCCAAACCCGGACGATGCTGGGCCAATTGTGCGCCGCCCTATGGGACTCCCAATCACGGCCGGATGTGATGCCCCCTTGCCACATCATCCAGGCTGGAAGACATTACCCCATTCTCTACCCTCTAAAAAAAAAAAAACGATGGTTCTCAGAACGTTAGGTGCTAGCTGGGCCATTTATCCAAGCTAAAGGCCATGGAACAGTGGAAGATTGGAATAAATGGGAGCTTCAGGTAGTTTTACAGGTAGCCATGAAGTTCATGTGAATTGCCAATTGAATATACGTCTGACCAACCAACAAGTGTTTGGAACAAAAACATCGTTTTTCCATTGTATTGTCGAACATTTAAATGAGGATGTCAAACCTCAGGCTTATTTTCTAAGGCAGATGGATAGCAAAGCCAACTCAACAATGCTGTTCACTCCCCCATGGAGTTTAACCACTCCTAGAATACCATGTACAGTACAGCTCTCTCTCTCTCTCTCTCTCTCTCACACATCTACTTACACCTCTGTCCCCACGCATACAATTAACCTCCCCCCCTTCCACCCAGCCATCCCTCCTCCCTTTTGCCAGCCATTCCTTTTCATTAGCACCAGCACAATGAAGCAGGCAGACAGAATGGGTCCAACTAGAGTCAGAACAGAATGTGTCATCATGGACAAAGCCTGAGCTGTGTATTTGAAGTACTGTAAATCTCTATGGGGGAGTGAACAGCATTGCTGATTTTTGGCTTTGCTATCCATCTGGCTTAGAAAAATAAGCCAGTGGTTTGACATTCTCATCTAAATGTTCAAACATCTAATTCTGACATGAACCTGTGAGAGCTAGTTTCAATATAGAGCCGTTTGCTTCACACTTGCTACACTTTTGGTAGAACAAATCTCCTCAGCTACACATGAGGTAAAACATGACACTTGCTAGACAGTCCCCCCCCCCCTCCAAGCAGGACAGTGTAAACAGAATTGTCAAAATAAACGTACAACGTTGGTAGTAGATCATACAGAAAGGATGTTTTTCCATGGTTTAAGGTTTAACATTGTGTGGTGAGTTCAGAGGTGGCACCACAGGCCCCAGAGTGGTCGTCGGCGGGATTGATTTCCTGGGGCCCAGAGTTTTCCCTCGTCTGGTAGGCTCTCCTAACCAACTCCGAACCCTAGTTTTAAGGTATGACATAGCAATTAATAAGCTTTATAGAGATTAGGATGGGGAACAGATTATTTTTTCTAAACTCCTGGAAAAAACGCATGGCCCTAGAGAGGATGAAAATAAATAAACTCGTCAAATTGCAGCCACCTTGTTTGTACCTGTTCATATGAACTCTATTTCAAAACTAACAGGGAGGGGGGGGGGGGGGGGGTCCTTTACACAGACAAAGCACAACTGCGACTGGACAACAGAACGAGTAACAGGGCTAAGCTTGCTTTAATTTCCATCTGCAATTCAAAAGTTATTCATACAGTATGTCATCATTATCGTGTTGACATACTACTGTTGGTTAAGGGCTTGTAAGTAAGCCTTTCACGGTAAGGTTCTACACTTGTTGTATTCAGCGCATGTGACTAATAAAGTTTGATTTGAATAATTCCAGTCAATAATTTTGTATATGAAAAATGACCGAGGTAGCCACCTGAAGTTTGAATATAAAGCAAATTTGATAACTTTCACATTTTCTCAGAACACAAATAAATGGGCCTATATTAGCCTATAAATACATGATGTTTAGGCTTTGTTTACCCTGATCAGGCCCAGAGGGGATCAGGTCTACCTGCAGTAGTGGTTGTATAGCCTTCTCTGTGGCTCAGTTGGTAGAGCATGGTGTTTGCAACGCTAGCATGGTGTGTGCAATGCCAGGGTTGTGGGTTCGATTCCCACGGGGGGGCCAGTACAAAAAAAAAAAAATGCATCAAATAAATTGTATGCATTCACTACTGTAAGTTGCTCTGGATAAGAGCGTCTGCTAAAATGTAAGTGTATAGGCTGTAATTTATCAGACTGAAGCACAGATTCATTGTGAGATGACAAATCATGAGGCATTTTGATGTATATTTAAAAAAAATTTGGCGTGAGGATGAGCTTCCTTATAAAAACAGGCCATCGTTTCCCATCAGGCACAGACTTCAATTCAACATGTATTCCATGTTTGTTCAATTTCCATTTTATTGGAACGACGTGGAAATAAACAGCGTGTGCCCAGTGGGTTGTTGCAACTTGGCAGTGAATTCACATATATTATACCCACGTTTTCAGTCACAATTTGATTTTACCACATGTAGGCCAAATTATTAGCATTTTTTATATTTTTTTAATCAAATTGAAGCCTGACTAGTTATAATGTTGTAAAAGTAGGCCTGTACATACATGTTACTTGATAAAAAAAATATGCTGTTAGCAACTGTGTTTTAAAGCTAAAATGTAATGAGCGTAGTAGCACAGTCACTACCTCCCCTTCAACTTTCGTCGATGAGAAAAGCTCATTTCTAGAAAATAACAAATCCCCGTTGCAGCAGACCAACGTAATCACTGTGTTTTGGTCACTGTGAACCAAGACATGGTTGATGCCTCCAGAAGATTAGTCCTACACAATGGTCTCCTTGAGCTAAAGGGGGACAATTACAACGGAATAAAACGGAGACTCGCTCTAAACTAAAGCATGGTAGCGTGCTGCCAGGAATGGAGTTAGAAGCTGTATGATTGGATGACTCACAAGCAAGAACAAGTGGAGTTTGAGTAGGTGGTTTTATTGATGTTCTGCAGGAAAACATTAAGACTAGAAAACATCATGTTTGGCTGCTATGATGGCAGTGGTACACCAATACTCTTTGAGAGAATGTGTTTGGGAACATGACTAAAATGAAACTCACATTTCATTAAAAAAAAATGTAAAAAAAATAAGACAAACATGATTTAACAAAACTAATATACCATGCTTTAGGACTTCAAATAGAGAGAAGATTCATTTCACATTACGGTTACCAGGAAAAACATGAATATAGGTAGTTATTAAAAAAAGGTATGGTAATCACAGAGAAAATATAGAAATTCTTAAAGAAAATATACACGTAATTAGGCCAATTAGCATATAAACATATTCTGGTAGCGAGTCCAGAAGTGTTGTAAACATTCATTAGAAAACAATTCAAATTGAAATAATCTGTCTTGAGAAGACAACCCTGTAACATATGAAATAAAAAACAAACGGATCATTGAGATGGTTGAGACGTATCTCATTGAAATACCACAGCGCAAAAAAAAAAACAATACCTTACAGTATGAGACAATCTATAGGTCATTACCTGTTCGGCGTAGCATCTATTGCTATACAAATCACGATGAAGTAAAGACCCTGAAACACAAACAGCGATGCACCAAGTTAAATCATCATTTTAGATGTACATTCAATAGTAAAAAAAAAATTAAAAAATGGTGAATCAAAACACTGTGTGTGTGTGTGTGTGTGTGTGTGTGTGTGTGTGTGTGTGTGTGTACAGAGCATGTTTTAAACACACAAAAAAGAGAAGAAACTGAATTTCTGAAACAAAAAAGGCCTTTTCCTGACACAACCACAGACTTCTTTCAATACAACACATCTATAAAAATAAAAAAGTAAACCACTAGGAATCCTACAAAACAGGTAGACAGACATCAAATGGATTAACAAAACACAAATAACAACACTACATCCTGAAGGAACCTGAAAACTATTTAAAATGAAAAAAATAAAAACAGGGAAATAAAAGGGATTAAAACCAAGACGATACAAGAGAAGAAGAACACACACCCAGTCTCAAACAAAGAAGCCATTTTAAAAAAACTCAACCCCCACTGGTTGGTCACCATCAGGGTGACTTTCAACTGCCTTTTGCTAGAGGCCAGAGGACCATTACTCGAACTGTAGGACAGTCTCTTTTCACAGATGTGCAAATCTCCATGTCCTGAAGGTGATAGGTGAAGGAATGGAGGGAGGGAGGGAGGAGAACAAAGGAGAGCCAGGAATGGAGACGAGAGATGGAGGGAGAACATGGTGTTTAAGATGCATTTCAATACATTAGACTTCACCCAGGTGCTGAAGCATACCTCAAACCTCAAACCAAACAGTTACAGTGTTCTCAGTTGAAAACCATTGCGGAAAATCTACATCATTTCGAAGTGGGTGAGGAGGGGTGGGGGGATTGATACTGAGGACTCTAAAAGGAGTGACGGGGGAGGGGGGGGAAAGAATTTAGGATTCGGAAGAGACTACAGACAAGAGAGCATTTCAGTTTGTTACAAGGACACCCTTCTGCTTAAAGCTAGTGTAACAGAGTATATGACCACCATTACACTAAGTGTCCTCTCTCGGCCATGTCGCTCAGCCATGACGCTCGGCCATGACGCTCGGCCATGACGCTCAGCCATGACGCTCAGCCATGACGCTCAGCCATGTACCAGTGGCACTCCGTGATGCAGGGCTCTCTTCCACATATAGTAGGTGGAGCGGGGAGTCAGGGGGAAGAAGGACCTGAACTCTTTGAATGTGGGGAAGGACTTCTCCTCAAAGCGTTGCTGCAGGAAGACTTTGGCCTTGGCCTTGAAGTTGGCCAGGGCCACCAGATCCATCACAAACATCTGGTCGTCTGTGGGAACGGCGGCGGCGGCGGACATCTTGGTTGGGTTGGGGAGGGGGGTGTCGAAGGCAGATGTCACGGTGACGGGGCCTCTCAGATCCTCTGTTGGGTCCTCCTCAAAGGAGAACACGTCCTGAATTGGAGCCTTTGTCTTTATGTCACTCTCTGACATCATCATCCCATTCTCTTTCACTGCGTTGTTGTTGTTCTCCATAATAATCTCAGACGTGTCCATCTCTAGAGACGGGGTGGTGATTTCCTCCTTCCTGGTTCCACTGGGGCCGTTACGCCACAGCCAATAGAAACAGAGGGACAGGGAGGGGTACTTCACTCTGAACCTAGACAGAGGCCATTTTGACCTCCACACCTTCACCTTGGCAGCTTCTCTGAGCTTCTTCCTGCGTAGGAACACCATCCTGAACCCTTTATGGCCGTTTCTACAGATCTTAACTCTGGGGAAGACCGTGGCAGCATGACCATGGCTCTCAGTCCCCCCGGTAGGGGACAGACCACCAGTTGGACTACTCTTATCCATGTCCAAGCTGTTTTCACTGCTTCCGACCTTGTAGCCACGGTTAAATAGCATGGCCTCTCTCCTCCAGTTGTAGTAAGTCGACCTAGATCAAATCAAACTTTAGTTAAATTGAATGTTAAAATTGCAACACACTTTACAGTAAATCAATAAAATGGATGAATGCAAGATTAAAAAAAACCATCTAAAATAACGTCTAAAATAACAGTAAACTATTTTATTAAAGGCTGAGCTAAATAACAGTAAATTATGTTATTAAAGGCTGAGCTAAATAACAGTAAAATCCTTGTAGGTGACCTGGAGATCCCAGGGAAGCTCCTCTTGAAGATGCGGAAGGGGAACGATGTATTCCTAGCGATGCAGTCCTGAAGAACCTTCTTGGCCTCCTGCATCAGTGCCATGTTTTGGGCTCGTTCTCCATCCATCTTATCATTGTTGTAGTTCAGGCCGAACAGACTGGCCACGCTGTCGTGATGCTCTGTGTCTGGCTCTACCTCATGGTCTTCCTCCTGCCCGAGCTTGGACTCTGGGGAGGACCAGGACTCCTGCTCTGTGCTGTCCCCTGGACTCACCTCGCCCGTGGAGAACGTGGAGAAACTACCGCCAGATGAGATCAGCTCGTGCTTCCAAGCATAGTAAGTGGACCTGGAGATCTCAGGGAAGAACTCTTTGAACTGATGCAGAGGGATGAGTTTCCCTTCCAGATAGCACGCTTGGAGGAAGTGTTTGGCCTCGTACCTTAATAGAAAAAGATCAGATTAAAAATAGTATTTCGATGTCAGCAGAAACATACAGCTAAATAAACAATACAAGACAAAGAAGTGTGAATGTGCCAGAGTGCCATGATTTGAATCAGACAGTATTTTTGATTTGATCTACAACAGACAGGAAACTGTACGAGAGTTGTACCTGGCAGCAGACCTTTTGCGGTGTTCCTGCGTCTGCCGTCTCCAGCGGTAGAAGGTACTCTTGGTGATGTTGTACTTTTCCTTCAGACTGGAGTAGGACAGGTGAGAGTCCTGGTTGAGAAGCTCCAGTGTCTTCAGAGGGGGGACCCTCTGCTCGTCGTTAGGACTGCCCATCTGGAGGTCACTAGAATGGACTAATGCTACAAAGACTCTAGGTCTGAACCTGGAAGATCCCCCCTCCAGCTCTCCGGACCACATGATGTGTATAGTGATAGGATCCGTATCTTTGGGGTAGGACCTCGGTCTTATCAGGCGGTTGAAGTAGGGTCGTATCTTGAGGTTGTACATGGGGTAGACAGAATAGATGTTGCACTGGAGGACGGAGGAAAGAGCGTAGAGGTGCCACATGTTAGCATAGGAGCCGGGGAAGCAGGAGGCTTTGACGTCGGCGTCGAAGATAGCTTCGAGGACTGAGAGGGGGAGGTTGAGCATGTCCTGGGACTCCTCGGCACACAGGCTGAACCTGGCCGCTTGCAGCATCACCTTCGAGTCGATCATACCACCCAGGTAGTATCTCTTCCACAGTAGCATCTCCACCACCGTACGTACCTGGAGGAAATGGAGTTCAGGTGTTGTCACATACTTAGTGTATCTTTTTAAATGCACACACACACACACACACACACACACACACACACACACACACACACACACACACACACACACACACACACACACACACACACACACACACACACACACACACACACACACACACACACACACACACACAAAAAAAATGAAATTTCTATTTCTTAGTAGCTCTTATCCACAAACAATTTACAAACTAGGAAATACAAACAAATCCACATAATAAATACAATGTCACGGTTGAAACTCAGATGTTGCATATGATTGAAACATTACATTTACATTTTAGTCATTTAGCAGACGCTCTTATCCAGAGCGAGTTACAGTAGTGAATGCATACATTTCATTTCATGCATTTTTTTTTTTTTTTTTTTTTTTTTGTGATGGCCCCCCATGGGAATCGAACCCACAACCCTGGCGTTGCAAACACCATGCTCTACCAACTGAGCCACAGGGAAAGGCCAGTGCCAATCTTTCCTCACCTGTAGCTCCAGACTGAGAATAGTAGTCCCCACTAGCAACATGCTAGCTGCATCAAACAGCAGGTTCCCTTCTCCCTTACAGACCAGAGGCAGGAGGCCTCCCGGGGCGTCAGCAGGGTACAGGCTACGGGCCACGCCGTCGATGCCTGCCCAGTCAGGGAACTCATGGCAGGGTGAGTAAGGCAGGGTGAAGGGGGTCAGGACCCGGTGGACCTCCAGTGCTACCCTGGTGAGGGCGTCCAGGCCGGAGCTCTCTGTGGCATCCTGCAGCTCCCCTAGAACTGAGAGTACCACCTCCTTCCTCTGAATCATACCTGCCGGGACACAGAGACAAAACTGAGATAGTTCATTTGAACATGAACCCGAAGCCATACAAAAACAGATGCACAGAAAAGGTTCAGAAGCTGTCTACTAGATTACTTTAATCATATTGAAGGGGGGGGAATGAATGAATGTAATTCTGAACCTACATGAAGAATGTTCTATCTAGAACAGATGAAAACCCAGAA
This sequence comes from Salmo trutta, assembly GCF_901001165.1. Taxonomy (NCBI): domain Eukaryota; kingdom Metazoa; phylum Chordata; class Actinopteri; order Salmoniformes; family Salmonidae; genus Salmo; species Salmo trutta. The sequence goes on along the minus strand of NW_021823510.1, from coordinate 13,480 downwards.
AACTTGCCTATGGGTTTGACTTAATGAGCCCTGAAGAGGCATGCATTTATAACTGACTGAATTTGATTGAATTCTAGTGTTCCTGGGCCTATTTACAGAAAGCTGGACCAGTGTTCGCAAATATATTAGCTGCACATGTTCAAACTAACAAACAGTACCATGTCTGAGACTTATTGCTGTAAGCTTAGTGAAGGCATATTGATATGCATGTGACAAATGTTTTTATTTTTATGTTTAAAATGATATACATTGTTTTTTTAAATAGGTATGTGTACATTGTGTAAAATATGTGTATTGTGTAAAACATCCTAGCAGTTTCCGCTGAGAGAAAAGTTGCCATACTAAATTAATTACGCAACTATTTCATCTTAATATAGCCAACGACGCACGAAGGTGTGGTACGTAACACAAGACGACGTGTGGCGAACAGCAGAACTGAGTCACTACGCTCCAAATTCACCAAAATAATAATTTTGTAACAAGATGTCAAAAATAAGAATCAATTGAAACCAATACTATACTAATGAAAATAGAAGACGTTTGTGATTGATTCGTGATCATCAAACGCACCATCAACCAACTGTTGTACCACGTTGTCTTCCGATTACACCTATGCAGTACGTTGTTCATTGATTCAATAGTAATTTGGGTACGTTCCTTACCTGAAGTATTTGGTATAAATCGTTTTCCCAAGAGGAGGTCACTCACTATAGGAGTGGTAAAGCGCACAGCATAGAGCCTTCGTTCCAGCTTCTCTCACAGGTGACTTAGTTATACCATTATGTGTCCATGGAACAATGTGCTTTACGTGCCTGCACGGATTCCTGCCGACTTGGGTTCACTCCAGATAGGACACTTTGAAGAGAGATTTGGGAGTGATAAGGCCGACCTCTCTTCAGGAAATTGTCAATCGCCGCCGACCAGTTTTTTTTTTGTTGTCTGTGGTTTGAGAAAACACCGCCCTCTTGGCCCCCCACGCAGGGCCAGGGTCAATTTCAATGTGAAGTGTTAACAAAAGCCCTGGTGTCAACGGCTATCGGCAGAACAACAGATATATACGTGGAAGTATCGGCTTGTTGGCTATCTTGATTCCCCCCCCAACCCAATATCAACATTCTTTGTAAAATAAACCTGATTTACTCAGTAAATTTCTCCGTGTTCACCACACGATTTTGTATACAGTGCATTTCAATCACAGATGAATGCAGTTGTTGCATAAAACCGACGTGGGGTAGACCTAGTATAGTAAATTAAATCTGGGACACAACAATTAGTATTTTTTTTTCTTTGTATATATTAATTTCTGGGTGTCCATTATCCATTTGGTATTATACGTTACGAATTACAACTCGTACAATATGTAACGAATTTTTCAAAAACGTATGTAACGTTAGGAATCCCAATTGTTTGTGGGTAATGTTAGCTAGGTTAGGGGAAGGGTTAGCTAACATGCTAAGTAGTTGCAAAGTAGCTAAAAAAAAAAAAATTGTAATTAGTTGCTAAAGTTATCTGTGATGAGATTCAAACACGCAACCTTTGGGTGGCTAGACATCCCTCCTAACTTTAGAAAACTGTGTAGGCTACTAAACACAAATGCATTATGAAGAAAATCCTGTGGTGGACGAATACAACTTGACTTTTTTTTTTTACCAGTTCGTTTTAGGGCTCAAAATGCTCTCCAATGCATGATATACACGTGTTGTTGTTTTTCATTAATATCCAGCTTGTATTCAATAGCTTATACAGTAGCCTATATTCATTATTATTATTTACTTTTTCTGGACTTCCTGACAGCTAAACGTCTCAGTCTCTGGTCAGCTCATAGAGAACAGGCTACTCTGGCAAATGGTGCTCTTAAAAAAAAAGATTAGTTAGATCGAAGCTGAATCAGATTTACAAGCCCACTGGAGTTACAGACAGGCAGATTTTGTGTTGTTTGTGGTGACATGGCATCGACCCCTTTCTCCTCAGATAAGGCCCTCATAGAAATGCAGAAATGTGACTTCACTGTGTTCTTTCTAAAGTTTAGAATCTAAACTAAAATATTCTCTGCACAGTCCTTTTCTCTCTCTCTCGCTCTCTCTCTCACACTCTCTCCCACACTCTCTCTCTCACTCTCTCTCTCTCTCTCTCTCTCTCTCTCACACACACTCTCTCCCACACTCTCTCTCTCTCTCTCTCTCTCACTCACTCTCTCTCACTCACTCTCTCTCTCTCACTCACTCTCTCTCACTCACTCACTTGTTCCACTCATTGTTAGTCTGCTGAACTCTCCCATTACCTCGTTCGACCAGTATCACTCTCCTGTACTGAACAGACTAGAGTATAGGGCAGAGTACTGGATACAGTAGGTGTTTGTGGATTGGAGTGTGGATGTACAGACAAGGCGTGGAGGTGTGGAGCAGCACGTCTGCCTGTTTCTCACACTTCTCCTGACTTTCCCTCAATTCAATTCAAAGGGGCTTTATTGGCACGGGAAACATGTGTTTACATTGCCAAAGCAAGTGAAATAGACAAAAGTGAAATAAACAATAAAAAATGAACAGTAAACATTATACTCACAAAAGTTCCAAAAGAATAAAGACATTTCAAATGTTATATTATGTCTACATACAGTGTTGTAATGATGTGCAAATAGTTAAAGTACAAAAGGGAAAATAATAAACATATATATTTGATTTGAGATATATATATATATATATATAATGTATGTATGTATATATATATATATATATATATATATACATACATACAATCGCTTCCTTTTAGGTGGTTGTAGAATTGAACAGCTCTTTTCTGGATTTTGATAATTAGCGGGTATCGGCCAAATTATGCTCTGCATGTATTATTTGGTGATTCAAGTATTTTTAGATGGATCCTAATTGGTATGTCAAATTGTATGTTCCTTTTGATGGCATAGAAGGCCCTTCTTGCCTTCTCTCTCAGACCGTTCACAGCTTTTTGGAAGTTACATGTGGCGCTGATGTTTAGGCCGAGGTATTTATAGTTTTTTTTTGTATTCGTAGTCCTGGCAACTGGATCTTTTTTAGAACACCATTATTTTTTATCTTACTGAGATTTACTGTCAGGGCCCAGGTCCAGGTCTGGCATAATCTGTGCAAAATATCTAGGTGCTGCTGTAGGCCCTCCTTGGTTGGGGACAGAAGCACCAGATCATCAGAAAACAGTAAACATTTGACTTCTGATTCTAGTAGGGTGAGGCCAGGTGCTGCTTTTTTTAAATCAACAAAGCACGAGAAGACTTAGCCTTTTGTTTTCGTTTGTTTGTCAATTAGGGTGTGCAAGGGTGATTATGTGGTCTGCCGTATGGTAATTTGTTAAAAAAAAAAAAAAAAATGACATTTGCTCAGAACATTGTTTTCGCTGAGGAAATGTACAAGTCTGCTGTTAATGATAATGCAGAGGATTTCCCCAAGGTTGCTGTTGACGCATATCACACTATAGTTATTGGGGTCAAATTTGTCTCCACTTTTGTCTATTGGGGAAGATGCCAGAGCTGAGGATGATGTTAAAGAGTTTAAGTATTGGCAATTGGAATTTGTGCTCTGTATATTTGATCATTTCATTTAGGATACCATCAACCCCACAGGCCTATTTGGGTTGGAGGGATTGTATTTTGTCCTGTAGTTCATTCAATGTAATTGGAGAATCCAATGGGTTCTGGTAGTCTTTAATAGTTGATTCTAAGATTTGTATTTGACCATGTATATATGTTTTGCTGTTTGCTCTTTGTTATAGAGCCAAATAGTTTTGGAGAAGTCGTTTATCCAGACATCTCCGTTATCGGATAGATAACTTTTCGTGTTGTTGTTGTTTGTTTAGAGTTTTCAAATGTTCTTTCTCATGTTTTTCATTCTCTGTCTCTTCTCTTCTCTTCTCTTCTCTTCTCTTCTCTGTCTCTCTCTTCTCTTCTCTTCTCTTCTCTTCTCTTCTCTTCTCTCTCTCTCTCTCTCTCTCTCTCTCTCTCTCTCTCTCTCTCTCCCTCTCTCTCTCTCTCTCTCTCTCTCTCTCTCTCCCTCTCTCTCTTCTCTTCTCTTCTCTTCTCTCTCTCTCTCTCTCTCTCTCTCTCTCTCTCTCTCTTCTCTTCTCTTCTTTTCTCTCTCTCTCTCTCTCTCTCTCTCTCTCTCTCTCCTCTCTTCTCTTCTCTTCTCTTCTCTCTCTCTCTCTCTCTCCCTCTCTCTCTCTCTCTCTCTCTCTCTCTCTCTCTCTCTACCTCTCTCTCTCTGTCTCTCTCTCTCTCTCTCTCTCTCTCTCTCTCTCACTCTCTCTCTCTCTCTCTCTACCTCTCTCTGTCTCTCTCTCTCTCTCTCTACCTCTCTCTGTCTCTCTCTCTCTCTCTCTCTCCCTCTCTCTCTCCTCTCTTCTCCTCTCTTCTCTTCTCTTCTCTTCTCTCTCTCAGCCTTTTGTTCCGCACACATTACACAACAGCTCTGGTCAACCACATTCAAATCCACAGCCCCATTGTGAAGTAAATACCTAATTACAAACACACACACACACACCTCTACAAAATGACACACACACACCTCTACAAAATTACACACAAACACACTTACACTTCTACAAAATGACACACACCTCTACAAAATGACACACAAACACACACACACACCTCTACAAAATGACACACAAACACACACACACACCTCTACAAAATGACACACACACACCTCTACAAAATTACACACAAACACACTTACACCTCTACAAAATGACACACACACACACACACACACACACACCTCTACAAAACGATGCACACAGTAAATGTGATTTCTACATGTACTTAAGTATCAAAAGTAAAAGTACAAGTGTGAACATTTAAAATTCCTTCTATTAAGCAAAGCAGATGGCCACATTTTCTAGTTTTTTATTTATTTACGGATAGCGAGGGTGCATGCTCCAACTCAGACATCATTTACAAACGAAGCATGTGTTTAGTGAGTCTGCCAGATCAGAGGCAGTAGGAATGACCAGGGATGTTCTCTGAGTCCTCCAGATCAGAGGCAGTAGAGATGACCAGGGATGTTCTCTGTTTAGTGAGTCCACCAGATCAGAGGCAGTAGGAATGACCAGGGATGTTCTCTGTTTAGTGAGTCCTCCAGATCAGAGGCAGTAGGGATGACGAGGGATGTTCTCTGTTTAGTGAGTCCTCCAGATCAGAGGCAGTAGGGATGACCAGGGATGGTCTCTGTTTAGTGAGTCCTCCAGATCAGAGGCAGTAGGGATGACCAGGGATGTTCTCTGTTTAGTGAGTCCTCCAGATCAGAGGCAGTAGGGATGACCAGGGATGTTCTCTGTTTAGTGAGTCCTCCAGATCAGAGGCAGTAGGGATGACCAGGGATGTTCTCTGTTTAGTGAGTCCTCCAGATCAGAGGCAGTAGGGATGACGAGGGATGTTCTCTGTTTAGTGAGTCCTCCAGATCAGAGGCAGTAGGGATGACCAGGGATGTTCTCTGTTTAGTGAGTCCTCCAGATCAGAGGCAGTAGGGATGACCAGGGATGTTCTCTGTTTAGTGAGTCCTCCAGATCAGAGGCAGTAGGGATGACCAGGGATGTTCTCTTGAAAAGTGTGTGAATTGGACCATTCTCCTGTCCTGCTAAGCATTCAAAATGTAACTAATACTTTTGGTTGTCAGGGAAAATGTATGGAGTAAAAAGTACATTATTTTCTTTAGGAATGTAGTGAAGTAAAAGTTGGCAAAAAATATTAATAGTAAAGTAAAAAAAAATACTTAAGTAAAAATACTTTCAAGTACTACTTAAGTACTTTACACCACTGAAAATTACAAACACACACCAACAAAATGATACACACACACACACACGTCTACAAAATTACACACACACACACACCTCTACAAAATTACACACACACACACACACCTCTACAAAATTACACACACACACACACACACACACACACACACACACACACACACACACACACACACACACACACACACACACACACACACTTCTACAAAATTACACACACACACACACACACACAAACCTCTACAAAATTACACACACTCACCACCCTCCAGGACTTGAGCATGTGTCTCCCCTCTGTCCACTGCCGTAATGGGTAGACGAGCTGGTCCCTGGATGGTCTGGTCCCTGGATGGTCTGGTGACTGGATGGTCTGGTGCCTGGATGGTCTGGTCCCTGGATGGTCTGGTCCCTGGATGGTCTGGTGACTGGATGGTCTGGTGACTGGATGGTCTGGTGACTGGATGGTCTGGTCCCTGGATGGTCTGGTCCCTGGATGGTCTGGTCCCTGGATGGTCTGGTCCCTGGATGGTCTGGTGACTGGATGGTCTGGTGACTGGATGGTCTGGTCCCTGGATGGTCTGGTGACTGGATGGTCTGGTCCCTGGATGGTCTGGTCCCTGGATGGTCTGGTCCCTGGATGGTCTGGTGACTGGATGGTCTGGTCCCTGGATGGTCTGGTGACTGGATGGTCTGGTCCCTGGATGGTCTGGTGACTGGATGGTATGGGCCCTGGATGGTCTGGTCCCTGGATGGTCTGGTCCCTGTATGGCCTGGTCCCTGGATGGTCTGGTCCCTGGATGGTCTGGTCCCTGGATGGTCTGGTCCCTGGATGGTCTGGTGATTGGATGGTCTGGTCCCTGGATGGCCTGGCCCCTGGATGGCCTGGTCCCTAGATGGTCTGGTCCCTGGATGGTCTGGTCCCTGGATGGTCTGGTGACTGGATGGTCTGGTGATTGGATGGTCTGGTCCCTGGATGGTCTTGTGACTGGATGGTCTGGTGACTGGATGGTCTGGTCCCCGGATGGCCTGGTCCCCAGATGGTCTGGTCCCCGGATGGTCCTTTCCCTGGATGGTCTGGTCCCTGGATGGTCTGGTCCCTGGATGGTCTGGTCCCTGGATGGTCTGGTCCCTGGATGGTCTGGTCCCTGGATGGTCTGGGGATTGGATGGTCTCTTGACTGGATGGTCTGGTCCCCGGATGGTCTGGTCCCTGGATGGTCTGGTCCCTGGATGGTCTGGTGACTGGATGGTCTGGTCCCCGGATGGTCTGGTCCCTGGATGGTCTGGTCCCTGGATGGTCTGGTCCCTGGATGGTCTGGTCCCTGGATGGTCTGGTCCCTGGATGGTCTGGTGACTGGATGGTCTGGTGACTGGATGGTCTGGTGACTGGATGGTCTGGTCCCTGGATGGTCTGGTCCCTGGATGGTCTGGTCCCTGGATGGTCTGGTCCCTGGATGGTCTGGTGACTGGATGGTCTGGTGACTGGATGGTCTGGTCCCTGGATGGTCTGGTGACTGGGGTTCAAGGGGTTGACCTGCAGTTTATCTGCTACATGGAGGGAGATAGAGATTATACATGCTGGCTGGAATTTCACTTGGGGTTTGGTTAAACCACTGTTATCTGTACACGGAGGGAGATAGAGATTATACATGCTGGCTGGAATTTCACTTGGGGTTTGGTTAAACCACTGTTATCTGTACACGGAGGGAGATAGAGATTACCCATGCTGGCTGGAATTTCAATGGGGGTTTGGTTAAACCATTTGCTACCTGCTGATGGATGGATATTCATATTTCAGGAAATACTTTATTCAGGAGAGTCTAAACCTGTTACATTGTATATGCTGTCTCTCGCTCCCCCTCTACCTCTCGCTGTCTCTCTCTCCCCCTCTACCTCTCGCTGTCTCTCTCTCCCCCTCTACCTCTCGCTGTCTCTCTCTCCCCCTCTCGCCGTCTCTCTCCCCCTCTCGCTCTCTCTCTCTCCCCCTCCCCCTCTCGCTGTCTCTCTCTCCCCCTCTCGCTGTCTCTCTCTCCCCCTCTCGCCGTCTCTCTCTCCCCCTCTCGCCGTCTCTCTCTCTCCTCCTCTACCTCTCTCTGTCTTTCTCTCCCTCTCTACCTCGCTCTGTCTTTCTCTCCCCCTCTACCTCTCGCTGTCTCTCACACTCTTTTTTGATTTGACTGGTATTGATGTGTGATGGTACGCTGTGGTTAAAGATTGATTCAATAACTCTGTTCAAATCCCTCACATCCAAATAACCTATTAAATAGTAAAGGGGCCTATCAGTAGAAGACTCTGACTTTGCAGATACTCCACACACACATCAAACCACATTTTAGTTGTCCCATACGCCGAATACAACAGGTGTAGACTATACTGTGAAAGGCTTGCTGACGAGCCCTTAACCAATGAAGCAGAGTTTAAAGGAGTACCAGTACCAGATCAAAGTGGAGCTATATACAGGGAGTACCAGTACCAGATCAATGTGGAGCTATATACAGGGAGTACCAGTACCAGATCAATGTGGAGCTATATACAGGAAGTACCAGATCAATGTGGAGCTATATACAGGGAGTACCAGATCAATGTGGAGCTATATACAGGAAGTACCAGATCAATGTGGAGCTATATACAGGGAGTACCAGATCAATGTGGAGCTATATACAGGGAGTACCAGATCAATGTGGCACTATATACAGGGAGTACCAGATCAATGTGGAGCTATATACAGGGAGTACCAGTACCAGATCAATGTGGAGCTATATACAGGGAGTACCAGATCAGTGTGGAGCTATATACAGGGAGTACCAGTACCAGATCAGTGTGGAGCTATATACAGGGAGTACCAGTACCAGATCAATGTGGAGCTATATACAGGGAGTACCAGATCAATGTGGAGCTATATACAGGGAGTACCAGTACCAGATCAATGTGGAGCTATATACAGGGAGTACCAGTACCAGATCAATGTGGAGCTATATACAGGGAGTACCAGATCAATGTGGAGCTATATACAGGGAGGACCAGTACCAGATCAATGTGGAGCTATATACAGGGAGTACCAGATCAATGTGGAGCTATATACAGGGAGTACCAGATCAATGTGGAGCTATATACAGGGAGTACCAGATCAATGTGGAGCTATATACAGGGAGTACCAGATCAATGTGGAGCTATATACAGGGAGTACCAGTACCAGATCAATGTTGGTGTGTGTTGAATGGTCTCTGTTATAATTACCAGGTGTGTGTTGAATGGCCTCTGTTATAATTACCAGGTGTGTGTTGAATGGCCTCTGTTATAATTACCAGGTGTGTGTTGAATCTCCTCTGCTATAACTCTCAGGTGTGTGTTGAACAGTATGAATAAGTCACTCTCCCTTCTCCTATCCAGCTCTCAGTTCTCTTCCAGGTCTGACATTCCTGTCTTTTAACTGCTTCAGCCTCTGTTGAGTGAAGTCTACACTGTGGACACAGGGGGTGGTGGGGGCTGGCCAGAGGGGGTGGGGGCTGTCCAGAGGGGGTGGGGGCTGGCCAGAGGGGGTGGGGGCTGGCCAGAGGGGGTGGGGGCTGGCCAGAGGGGTGGGGGCTGGCCAGAGGGGGTGGGGGCTGGCCAGAGGGGGTGGGGGCTGTCCAGAGGGGGTGGGGGCTGGCCAGAGGGGGTGGGGGCTGGCCAGAGGGGTGGGGGCTGGCCAGAGGGGGTGGGGGCTGGCCAGAGGGGGTGGGGGCTGGCCAGAGGGGGTTCAAATGCTAATAGGCCAAGACTGTGGTTGGCTCCAATTGTCTCTCACATGCTGTGTGTGAGGGGGGGAGGGGGTAGACTGGAGATCAGTGAAGACAGCCAACCGGTCCACCTTTTGTTCTTGAGCTTGGCATTGTTGGTTGAAGAAGCTCAGGAATCTGGTAGCAGGGGACTTCACATTCCAGGGACAGAGGCATGTAGGGACATAAAGGGACAGGGACATGTAGGGACATACAGGGACAGGGACATGTAGGGACATAAAGGGACAGGGACATGTAGGGACATACAGGGACTGGGACATGTAGGGACATACAGGGACAGGGACATAAAGGGACAGGGCCATGTAGGGACATAAAGGGACAGGGACATAAAGGGACATAAAGGGACAGGGACATGTAGGGGCATAAAGGGACAGGGACATAAAGGGACAGGGCCATGACATTTTTTTCTTATATGTTATTGACTGTATGCATGTTTATTCCATGTGTAACTCTCTGTTGTTGTTTGTGTCACACTGCTTTGCTTTATCTTGGCCAGGTCGCAGTTGTAAATGAGTAAATGAGAACTTGTTCTCAACTGGCCTAACCTGGTTAAATAAAGGTGATTTAAAAAACAATTAAAAAAAAGAAGTACAGGGACAATACTTTACTTGATAAATAGTATTATGCACTAAGGGCAAAATACCAACTACAAAAATGTGTACGTAAATATACAGTCACGTTCTCATAAATAATGTACTGATGCCAATTGAAGACGTAACCGCAGCATTTGAAACGTTTTTTAGAGTTTTGTTCAGTTAGAATTCAATACAGGGCCTTCGGATAGTATTCAGTCCCCTTCACCTTTTCCACATGTTGTTACGTTACAGCATTATTCTAAAATTGATTAAATCGTTTTTTCCCCTCATCAGTCTACACACAATATCGCATTATGACAAAGCAAAAACAGGTTTTTAAAATACATTTGTGCTCATGTTATTAAAAATAACAAAATAAAATATCACATTTACATAAGTATTCAGACCCTTTACTCAGTACTTTAATGAAGCGCCTTTTGGCAGCGATTACAGCATCGAGTCTTGTTGGGTATGTGGCTGCAAGCTTGACACACCTGTATTTAGGGAGTTTCTGTAATTCTTCTCTGCAGATCCTTTCAAGCTCTGTCAGGTTGGATGGGGAGCATTGCTGTACAGCTATTTTCAGGTCTCAGCAGAGATTGAAGGGTTCATGTCCGGGCTCTGGCTGGGCCACTGAAGGACATTGAGACTTGTACCAAAGCCACTCCGGCGTTGTCTTTGCTGTGTGCTTTGGGTCATTGTCCTGTTGGAAGGTGAACTTTTGCCCTGAGGTCCTGAGCGCTCTGGAGCAGGTTTTCATCAAGGATGTAACATTGCAAAAATCTGAAACTTTCTGTCCAAAAATGATGCAGAAAAGTTCATCCATGCTTTTGTCACTTCTTGATTAGATTACTGCAATAATCTACGCTCCTGGATAATCTCCTTTCCGGATAAAACACTAAATAAACTTCAGTTAGTTCTAAACACGGCTGCTAGAATCTTGACTAAAACCCCAAAAATGTGATCATATTACTCCAGTGCTAGCCTCTCTACACTGGCTTCCTGTTAAGGCAAGGGCTGATTTCAAGGTTTTACTGTTAACCTACAAAGCATTACATGGGCTTGCTCCTACCTATCTTTACGATTTGGTCCTGCCGTACATACCTACACGTATGCTACGGTCACAAGACGCAGGCCTCCTTATTGTCCCTAGAATTTCTAAGCAAACAGCTGGAGGCAGAGCTTTCTCCTATAGAGCTCCATTTTTATCGAATGGTCTGCCTACCCATGTGAGAGACGCAGACTCGGTCTCAACCTTTAAGTCTTTATTGAAGACTCATCTCTTCAGTGGGTCCTATGATTGAGTGTAGTCTGGCCCAGGGGTGTGAAGGTGAACGGAAAGGCACTTGAACGACGAACCGCCCTTGCTGTCTCTGCCTGGCCGGTTCCCCTCTCTCCACTGGGATTCTCTGCCTCTAACCGTATTACAGGGGCTGAGTCACTGGCTTACTGGTGTTCTTCCATGCCGTCCCTAGGAGGGGTGCGTCACTTGAGTGGGTTGAGTCACTGACATGATCTTCCTGTCCGGGTTGGCACACCTCCTCGGGTTCGTGCCATGGAGGAGATCTTTGTGGGCTATACTTGGCCTTGTCTCAGGATGGTAAGTTGGTGGTTGAAGTTTTCCCTCTAGTGGTGTGGGGGCTGTGCTTTGGCAAAGTGGGTGGGGTTATATCCTGCCTGTTTGGCCCTGTCTGGATGTATCATCGGACGGAGCCACAGTGTCTCCCGACCCTACCTGTCTCAGCCTCCAGTATTTATGCTGCAGTAGTTTATGTGTCGGGGGGCTAGGGTCAGTCTGTTATATCTGGAGTATTTGTATTTATCCTGTCTTATCCTGTGCCCTGCGTGAATTTAAGTATGCTCCCTCTAATTCTCTCTCTCTCTCCCTCCCCTCCCGGAGGACCTGCGACCATGCCTCAGGACTACCTGGCCTGATGACTCCTTGCTGTCCCCAGTCCACCTGGTCATGCTGCTGCTCCAGTTTCAACGGTTCTGCCTGCGGCTAGGGAACTTGACCTGTTCACCGGACGTGCTACCGGACCTGCTGTTTTTCGACTCTACCGCACCTGCTGTCTCTAACTCTGACCCTGCTGGTCGTCTATGAATGTTTGAACATCTTGGCCATGTACTGTTATAATCTCCATCCGGCACAGCCAGAAAAGGACTGGCTTGGCTCCTCTGGAGCCTGGCTCCTCTCTAGCTTTCTTCCTAGGTTCCTGCCTTTCTAGGGAGTTTTTCCTAGCCACCGTGCTCCTACATCTGCATTGCTTGCTGATTGGGGTTTTAGGCTGGGTTTCTGTATAGCACTTTGTGACATCGGCTGATGTAAAAAGGGTTTTATAAATACATTTGATTGATTGATCTCTCTGTACTTTGCTCTGTTCATCTTTTCCTCCATCCTGACTAGTCTCCCAGTCCCTGCCGCTGAAAAATATCCCCACAACATGATGCTGCTACCACCATGCTTCACCATAGGGATGGTGCCAGGTTTTCTCTAGATGTGACGCTTGGCATTCAGGCCAAAGAGTTTAATCTTGGTTTCATCAGAACAAAGAATATTGTTTTTCATGGTCTCAGAGTCTATAAGGTAACCTTTTACGGAGGAGTGGCTTCGTCTAGCCATTCTACCATAAAGGCCTAATTGGTGGAGTGCTGCAGAGATGGTTGTCCTTCTGGAAGGTTCTCCCATCTCCAGAGAGGAACTCTAGAGCTCTGTCAGAGTGACCATCGGGTTCTTGGTCACCTCACTGACCAAGGCCCTTTTCACCTGATTGCTCAGTTTGGCCGGCCGGTCAGCTCTAGGAAGAGTCTTGGTGGTTCCAAACTTCTTCCTTTTAAGGATGATGGAGGCCACTGTGTTCTTGGGGACCTTCAATGCTGCATAAATGTTTTGGTACCCTTCCCCAGATCTGTGCCTCGACACAATCCTGTCTCTGAGCTCTACGAACAATCCCTTCGACCTCATGCTTGGTCTTTGCTCTGACATACGCTGTCAATTGTTGGACCTTTTACATAGACAGGTGTGTGCCTTTCCCAATCATGTCCAATCAATTGAATTTACCACAGGCGGACTCTGTTCAGTTTGTAGAAACATCTCAATGATGATCAATGGAAACAGGATGCACCTGAGCTCAATTTTGAGTCTCATAGCAAAGGGTCTGAATATTTGTTTAAATAAGGTATTTCAGGTTTTTATTTTTAATACATTTGCATAAATGTACCTACAGGACACCATCTCTGTATCGACAGGGCACCATCTCTGTATCGACAGGGCACCATCTCTGTATCGACAGGGCACCATCTCTGTATCGACAGGGCACCATCTCTG